>NW_024539273.1:0-264665 GCF_016758775.1 Suillus clintonianus | reverse complement strand
GGTTATGACTGAAGTATGTGTCTGCTATTGATTTGATACGTGGAACTGAGACGGCACACATGCCAGCCATCAGGTAGTGCCAAGTCATCAAGTGCCGAGCTCGGAACAGGAGATACATCATGGAGCAGACTGGGGAAAGCTCGCTCAAGGGCAGATTTATCTCCACGGACATTGTCCGTGAAGACAACTTTGACAGGAGTGTGACCGTACTTGGCTAGTGTGACCGGAATCTCTGCGAGTGCTGGCATACAATCATTGTGGCCCTTCGTTGGTGTCAGAGTCATCTTCCGACACTCGCCATAGTTATTGCATGCAGTATGGAGGGCTCCAAATGTTGCCACACCATTAACCTTTCCGAGTATTCCTGTGACCTGCATATTCAAGTGTTTGAGAACAATTTACCCACTTCGCAGGACGACGAACCTTGAAACTGTGATCATGGCTGAGGCCCTCAGCTGACTGCATTGCCATGTGCTGGTCCATCTCGGCAGCGTGCAACTCAATCAGCGAGTCATAGAAGGCACGAAAATATCGGTGCGAGGGGACATAACCAGCATAGCCACTGGGATCATTCCACCGCGGAAAAGGACGGCTCGATGGCAGCAATCCAGAGGCACTGGCTTGCATGCGTTGTCGCACAGTTTCGAGGTATGCAACATGCAGCTGTTCGTAGTGACGGATGTGCATGGTTCGTATGTACTTTGAAAACGGCGAGGGTCCAATTCCCCCCTGAAACGATGTGCGCAGAACACCAATGAGGCGTTCCGCGAGGCCACAGCGATATGTCAGGTGAAAGGGAAATAAGGCAACGAGTGGCGGAGGAAGCACTCGCATGATGGCCGGTGACCAGCTCTGGAACGTTTTCTTGCATTCGTCGTGTACACAACGATAGCGGTGACCTATGATGAACACCAGGTGCTCCATGTCGACAACACGTCGTGGCTGCTTTGGCCAACCAAGAACTCGGAGCATGACTGGTTGCCCCTGCTTTGTGTGCCGTTTCGCGTCCTTGCACTCAGGGCAAGGGATGCGCTGAAGGAGGTGAGGCAGCCACACAAAAAAATGAGGTCGGTAGAAGTCAATAGGCTCTATTTTGTAAGGTACAACACGAGAGAACACGAGTGGGGGTGCAGTCATAGTGAATTGTCCATGTTCATAACATGCTGGCCTCCCAGTCTTCGCAATCTCAGACTGGAGGCGAGTGCGGGCATCCACATACTCGTCATGAAGCCATGTTGGCATCGTGGATCGAGGTATTTTTGCCTTGACATTTTCGGCTGGCGTCGGGACAGCTGCTCCTTGCAGAACGTCATCGTCGTCGTTGACGAGAGGAGCAAATTCACTCTGCATGTACTCGACCTCCGCATCAGCGCCATCGAAAATGTCGTCATCTTCATCCTCGTTGTAGTCGCAGAGAACTTGCTCGTCATATTGACGGAGTGGGTTGAGGCGCTTGCACCTCGCACCCTGACCTGTGAGAGAGGCGAGTGTTAGCAGGAGGTGCTAACAGGTCAATCACAAATTCGCGTGCTTACCTGAATTGCTGGCCGCGGGAGCCACAACTGGCTGAAGAAAGTCCTCTTTTATGATCAAAAATCGATGCAGGACAGACAACTTTCAACAAACTTACCTGTATTTGTGCTCACCATGCTGGTTTGCACATTATTCACATCTGTCGGGTGCAAATCTGCACCTGCTGCCGACGGTGCAGGGCTCGCACCTGATGCAGAGGCAGCAGAGTCGGGTGTTGCTGCTAACAACAGAGTTTAAGGATCAGTCACACAAAACTACAGAACTGTCCACTTACCTGGCTGTGGACTGGTGTCACTATTGTGACTTTCCGCCCCTGCGGTGGCAGATCGTGAAGGCACTGACAGCGGCACATTATTAGCGCTTGCACAGCATATGCATGTCTGGACTCACCTGTCTTGGGCACTCGCACACTTCCGTCATTTCTTGGGCGTCCAACTGGACGGCCCGTGGTTCCAGCATTAGGTCCGTTCTTCGACCCTTTTGGACGTCCGCGTCGGCGCTTCTCTGGCGGCTGTTGGTCGGGATTCATGATGGTGAGCTCGGGTTCAGCGTTGCGAGTTTCACGATGACCAATTGCCAAAACAGATTATTTGGTCGAGTTAGTAACGTGTTTGTCAAACATTATATTTTCAAACTCAGCTAAGACCTAATGTCGCCACAACTATAGTTCAACCGCCGATCCAACGCTGGGCCGTTCACCCCTCTTGACTCAACCTGGGGTCCTTGTATTTAGTAAGTACGTAATACCTTTTCCCTCAACTTTGTTCACAACGGCAACCGAACCTCGAGTTTACTGTCATCCTCAGCGCTCATCCGCTATAATTAGTTAAAATCTTGCGTTCCGCGGCATAATTTGGATTTATCATGGATTTCTCTTGGTCCAGTGAGTTATTAAACAAAAAAATTCTCAGCTTTCAATCGTGACGCTTGTGTATTCCCCAGCTCCTCTTCGCCACAACGGTCATACCAACTTGCCTCTAATCCCAAACGAAATATATCTTGCGATTTTTGAGTGCATAGCGCCAACTAACGAACTGCTTATAAGAGAGCACATCATTTGAACCTTCTCAGCCCTCGCACTCGTGTGCCGTTTTTTCTGCTCCATCGCGTTGCCGCGCGTATTCGAGCACATCACATTTTCGGGGAACTCATATACCATCAACAGGGCGGAGGCTGGCAAATACTGAACCATCTAAATCCATTGCATTATATGTCAAGAAATGCACCTTCAATTCTTGGAGTATCAACGCTCATCAGCAGTGGGCCATTTTTCCATTCGCAACACTGTATTGCCAGGCAATGGCATGCATGTCGAACATTCGGAAAGTGGTGTTCCACAATTCGTTTGTGAAGACAGAGCATTGGGACGCGATGGCAGAATTGAAGCAGCTCGACGTCCTCAAGTTCTCCTATTGCTCTTTCATGGAGGATCCACCTGATAAAGAACTGACTGTTCGCACTGTCAAGCTCTGGCATCAAACTAACTCTCCAATTCCCTTCACCCTTTGGCCAATCGCCACTACTGTCCTGCGCTCTCTCTCGACAAACAAAGTGGAGACAGTCAAAAACCTCGTAGCCTTTCGTCAGCTTGCCATTGACAATTTGGTTCTCGAACACGAAATTTTCGACGTTCGAAGCGCTACTTTGTATATTTCGGCATCTTCATCAGGAAAATGTGCGGTGCCTATGCGAGCCTATGTAGCCTATGTAGGCATGTTAGTCCAGTAGGTAAGTCCCGGATATGTAGGAAGGCCCTGTATAGCATGGGTCTATGATAGGTGCAGTAGGCATTTTAGTCATAGGAATAGGCCTTCAATAGGCAGAGGAATTGGTCATTTTTCCCACTATTAGGCCACCTGTATCCGGCCCTCAGAATTTACAGCCCCGGAAAAACATTCAAAATCAAAAATTTCATTGCAATGGTACATTGGTACCTCAACACGATAGATACAACTACACTCCATCGTCCTCCGATTCTGACTCGCGATATTCCCACTCTGCAGCCGCCGCCGTGAATTCGTCCATTGTGAAATGTTCAATGGGACCTAGGGCAATGGGATCATCAGGAATGCTAGCATGACGACTAGTGTGTGATAGTGAGAGACGTGAATGAGAGACGTGAATGACATTGAAAACTGATATTACTTACCGGGCATGCTTCAAATGCCTTTTGCAGATTCTCGAGACAATGCCGCGTGCTTGGTGCCTTTGTGAAAGTGGACCAATAGGTCATAATGCACCTGGAAAACGGCTGCGTATTGCTCCTTGTTGAATTTCATGAACACCCTCGTTCCAGAGGTTCACTCCATGACACATGCTTCCATCTAAAAGAGTCACAGTCAGTCATTCGTGCCACGTCAAGAATCAGCGACTATCAGACTTACCGCCATTAGCAATGCAACGATGATTCCCAATGTAGCCCCGCCAGTCTCTTCGTCCTTGAAATAGCTGGGATATCTGATCCCCATACATCCTTTCTTGTTGTAACACCACTTTATCATCCCCTTCATGATGATGTCGGCCTCGAATGCTCCCTTGCACTGCTGGCGATCCTGTTGCCAGCCATCAGCATTTATCATCGCGAGTGAGTGAATCATACCTTGTATGTCAACGTCTTGCAGTTTGTGAGCGCTGCTAGTGCTAGCGCAGCATTTGTCTTGATGGTGTCGGGTGTCTTCTCGTTGACAAAGCCATACTCGGCTTCAACGAGTGGTCGCATGAGATTCTTCAAGTTGCTCCGTAAATTAGAACCACGGGAAGTTATCTATCGTCGCAATGAGAAGCAAACAAAGGACAGAATTACAAGGGTGACTTACCAACTTGTAGGCATCCTCGTCATACTCTATTTTCACTCCGTTGGCACGGCACGCTGCATTGCATGCCATGGCGGACCAGTCACAACATTCAGTCTTGCTTGGGTAGATTGAAGAATTAGTCAAGATACATTGATAGTGGGTGACAGCCAGTTGGACGATGGCAGAGTACAGCCCATCGAAGTTGCTGGATCGAATCTGCCCGCAACTCCCACCATCACCAATCTTTACCTTTTGTACCACCTGGAGGCTGTCTGGTGTCGCCAGAGCTGATGCAGTCCATTTGACACCGCTGGGTGTTGGCCATGCTCTTGCAGAAGCGGGCACATCTGAATTGTGGAACGTCTGATCACCTCGGGGTAATGGGGTTGGTGAACTGTAGTGATGGTCGATTGACAAGTCTGAGATGGTGTCAAATCTCCCGGTCCGACTATTATAACATGTTCCAGGTGGGGGATCTTGTTACGCTGGAAGTGTAAACTCAGGTAGGAGCTCTGTACTAAGTCTTAACGTAAGACGAAGATAATGCAGAGTTTCGTTATCGTTATCTTTGGGGTCAAGGCTTGGTGACAAGGGTCGGCAAGCAAAGACAAGACTAATGGTATCGATCAAGTAAAGGCACTTAAGACGAAGAGTCTTTAGTGAAATCGTATACGAGAGCTGTCTTGCTCAAGGAAGGTCTATCAGAAGACTGAGTAGATTCAAGTTAAAGAATACAAAGCAAGACGATCGACTACTTATAGGTAAAGGTCAGTTCAGGGCAAGACTACCAAGGCAGTGGTAAGAGTACAGGGTACAAGATAAGAGATACGAGATAAGACGGCGATCAAGGATGCTGTACAAGAAGGTGATAAGGCGTCATATGGTAGTACATGATAGGAGAAAAGATAGGGGGGGGGCCGGTCCGAGGTATGTTATTGTAACATTACCTCCCGTTCAAAGGTTTGAAGTCACCGACTTCAATCATCCTGGTTGGAATAGCAGATGGGGTCAACGTCAATATCTGCCAACATGGCGATGGCGTCGAGTTCATTCTCTTCCCGTTCTTCTGCAACGCGAGCACGCTCATGGTCAAAGGCAGCTTCGAGCTTAGCCATTTCTCCATGGAACCTATCAGCGGATTTTCTGCGACAAAGGAGCTTCTTGCCTTTGAGGAGGGGACAGAATGGGGTGAGGTGCTTGGGAGCGTATTTGCCACAAATGCGGCACTGGTACCTCTTGCAGTGCTTTTGCTTATGCCCCCAATTGTTGCAAGTACGACAGACACAGTTGAAGGGATAGGTTTGAGTTGTTTCTCCTGCTTCATACTGTGCCCTCTCGATGGAGTATTGTGCGGCGGTGGTGCATCCTGGTGCAGATTCGAAGTCGTAATGTTTGTAATGATGTTGGCTTAAAGGAAGCCCCATAGAGAAAAGCAATCTAGGCTTCATCCGAGTAAGCCTTTGCGCTCTGCGGAGAACGTCCATCCTATTGTCGAGATCGACAGGTGTAGTAGGGGGTGGGACAGGGATAGGGGCAGCGTTCTGCAATGGAGAGTAATGTAAAAGTTCAGGGGAGAGTGTCCTTGACTGGGACGGGGAAATATCAATGGGAAGTTGCTGCTCTTCTTCTTCAACTTTGGGGGGAGGTGTACTGGGAGGAGATAGGCCGAGGAACGAATAATAATCCTGAGGTGGCTGGGCTACAGGAGGGGGTGTGTATGGCACATAGAGTGAGCTGCTGCGCTCTACTACTTCTTCATCTTCTTTGATGACTAGGGGAGGGGTCGGAGTCGTATGCCTCATTGCTGCGATGAATGGCTCGGGAGGTGGATTAAACTCATTTTCATCCTCTATCCTCCTGATTGCATCATCGAAATCAACGGTGAGTCGGATAGCGTTCAAGACTGCATTCTTGATCTTGCTTTGGTTGTATCTGATGGGGATCGCACCAAGACTGGTGGAGGGGTCGAGTTGGAACTGCATTGCTGCGGGAGTGAGGGCGTCTGCTGCCCGGAAAATGATGATGAGTTCTTTGAGGGTGGAATTGCCGACCCTCTCTACATAGGCGTCAAGCCTCATAGCATACTGGATGTCGACAATAACGGCTTCCCACATGGCCCGATGCTGGCCAGGGGTCTGGGGACGAGTAAAGGGGTTGTTTTCAAAGAAGTTGGTGATACTGTGGTTGGAACCATAAGAGCAGCTGGAGCGGTCAGACATGTTGGTTTCGAGTTAAGGTAGGTTTAGAGGCCTAATGCTCTAGAGACAAGCTTAAGTCTCTTCTTATAGGCATTGAGAAGCTCCGCTGCGTTTTCAAGTTCCGTTTCAAGGATCCATGAGTTCTCAGATTCAGGGTACCCAACCCAAGATACAAGATAACGACGTCTCATGCCTGCCCCTTTGTGCGAGAGTATGGCTTTGATTTCGTAATGTTCTTCTCCGTTGATAAGGTCAGGAGGTGGTTCGGTGAAGTTCGGGCCGTGTATCTCTGTCTCTTGATAGGAGGATAGTTCAGAAGCATGGAATGTGGAGTGAACTCTCCAGGTTTTCGGTAGCTTCAATTTGAACGTGATAGGCGATAGAACTTCTGTGATTTCGAAAGGGCCGTATCGTTTGGGAGCTAACTTCTTTGAGGGGAGTCGAGTGATGAGGTGTGCTGCGGAAAGCCAAACTTTATCACCACATTTCCATGGTTCGTACTTCTGTCTATGAGATCTTTCTGCCATTCGTTGTTGAGCAAGGCTGTGAGAAGCTAGGGCTTCTTCTCTGATCTTCTGAAGGTGTTTGATGCGGTCTTCTGCGGCTGGAAGAGTGGAGTCAGGGAAGGCGTGTGGGTATCTGCGAGGTTCGTATCCCATCATAAGAGAGAATGGAGAGTCGTTTCTGGCGCTGCCTTTTCTGGAATTGTGGACAAATTCTGCCATGGGAAGGTGATTTGCCCAATCATTAGGGTTCGTTCGACAATATATTCGGAGATAGGTTTCTAGTTCTTGATTCATTCGTTCAGTTTGTCCATCAGTCTGGGGGTGATAGGCGGTAGAAAGGGCGACTTGATAGTTTAGGAGCTTTCCGAGCTCTTTTGCGAGTTTAGAGGCGAACTGTGGTCCTCTATCGGAGATAATCTTGTCATAGAGGCCGAATCTAAGGAAGACCTTTTCAAAGAAAAGTTGGGCTACTCCTTCTGCGGTGATCGTTTTTCTGCAAGGGCAGAGAATTACCCCCTTCGTAAGGCCATGGTCTACCACGACCATGATAGAATCAAAGTCAAGGGACGGGGGAAGGTCGGTGATAAGATCAACGGAGACCTGTGAAAAGGGGCGAGAGGTGGTGGAGGAGATCGGTTATAAGGGAGGGGTAGTAGGATGCGTATTCGGCTTCATTTGCTGACAAGTTGCACATCCGTCAACATATTTCCTAATATATGTTCCCATCCCAGGCCACCAATAGGCTTTCTTCACGTTCCATTCCGTGATAGTGCGGCCTGGATGACCGGCCGTAGGATGATCATGATGGAGAGTAAGGATATGATGGCGGAGATCAGAGGGAACATAAGCACGATTCTTGTAGAAAAGAACATCATCCTCGAATTTCCAATCAGAAAGTGCAGATTTCATAGGAGGAGCGCATACACCGTTTAAAGCGTCTAATGCGGTGCGAATGGTAGCATCGTCAGATGCGTCATGAAGGAGCTTGAAATCTTCCGCAAGTTCAGCATCAATGAGGTTGACAAACAATGAATCAGGAAGGAGGATAAGATCTTCGTTATCAGATCCAGAAAAAGCATGATCAGACCGTCGGGAAAGGGCGTCTGGAGCGGCGAGTTTGGACCCAGGAACGTGATGGAAGGTGAGATCATAGTTGCATAGCATTAGCTGCCAACGAGCTTGCCTTCTAGTGAGTTTCTGTGCAGATCTGAAATATAGAAGGTTCTTATGATCGGTGAAGATGATAACCGGATGAGAATTTCCTTCGAGAAAGTGTCTCCAAGCTTGCAGGGCGCGGATAACAGCAAGGAGTTCTCTATCATAGATCTGATAATTCCGTTCGGCTGGGTTCAGGGATTGGGAAAGATACCCGCAAGGGTGATACGCTCCATTCTCGTCTGTTTGAAGGAGTACTGCTCCAGTAGCAAACAATGATGCATCAGTTGCGAGGGCGAATTGTCGAGTAGGATTGGGATTTTGGAGGACGGGTTCAGAGAGGAAGCAGTGCTTTAGCTTCTGGAAAGCTTCTTCACAAATGCTTGACCAAGAGAAGACGTTGTCCTTCTTTGTGAGGTCAATCAGCGGGCGAGCAATATCAGAGTAATGGGAAATGAAGTGTCGGTAGAAGTTGCAAAATCCAAGGAATGATCAGACTTCTTTGACTGAGGAGGGGGAAGTCCAGTCGCTGATTCCTTTCAGTTTCGCTGGGTCCATTGCAACTTGCCCAGGTCGGATAATCATGCCGAGATATTCAACTTCTTGCGCATCGAAAGTACATTTCTCTGGTTTGAGGAAGAGTGACTCTTTTCTAAGTTTCTCCAGGACCTGTCTAGTTCGTTCTTTTTGTTCTTCCAAGGTATCCGAGAAAATAAGGATGTCATCCATATAAACGATGAGCCATCCTTCATTGATTTCGGTCGCAAAGGTTTGGTTCATGTATGCTTGGAAAGTTGCTGGGGAATTGCAGAGGCCGAAGAACATGACTTTTGGTTCAAAGAGGCCAAAGGAGGTAGAGAATGCAGCTTTCCATCTATCGTCGGGATGA
This sequence comes from Suillus clintonianus, assembly GCF_016758775.1. Lineage (NCBI taxonomy): Eukaryota > Fungi > Basidiomycota > Agaricomycetes > Boletales > Suillaceae > Suillus > Suillus clintonianus. The sequence goes on along the minus strand of NW_024539273.1, from coordinate 255,589 downwards.
ATGAGAATGTTGTTATATCCGGAACGGACATCTATGCTTGGTGAAGAATTTGGCATCGCTCGATTTCGCAATGAGAGGGGGAATCAATGGGAGAGGGTAGGCGTTCTTCACGGTCCATTCGTTAATGTACCGATAATCTTGGCAAGGTCTAAGCGATCCGTCTTTCTTTCCAACGAAGAAGAAGCCAGATGCTTGTGGAGATTTTGACGAGGTAATAAAATCTTTCGCTACGTGTTCAGTCTAGAAAAGCTTTTAATGCGTTCGGTTTCTTTCAGGGATAGAGGATACGCTCTGGATGATTTCGGAATGAAACCTTCTTTGGTGTCGATTCTGTGGTCAAATCCAGGGCGAGAGGGAGGAAGTTTGTTCAAGCCATCTGTTGCGAAGATATCTGCGAAGTCATGGAGGTATTCGGGAACGAGTTCTTCGAAATGTTTTCTTCTTCTTTGCCTGGGTGTCTTCCATAGCAAACTCCTGCGCTTTGTTGCTTGTTTTGGTGTATTCTTGCGAAGCAGCGAGTATCCAAATGTTTCTAAGCGGAGTTTGTTTGGCAGAGATTTCTCTCTTGGAAGTCCCATCACGGGTCAAAGGAGAGTTGAAGGAGATGTTCTCGGTTATTCGAACATTGGTTCCATCCGTAGCATAATCGATTAGTACTTCGTCATCGGATAGAGGATAGGTGGCGATATCGTCCGGGTGTGGGAGGAATTGGGTGTTTCCAACCCATACATCTTCCATAGCATTGAAATTAGGGAGTTCGGGAGTAGTTTCTTTAGGTTTCTTGGATTTCTTCTTCTTCTTGATTTCTTCAATACAATGTTCTTTTTCATTTGAGAGCGTCTTGAGCGGATGAAAAGAACCGGTTTCCTCTTCTTCAATAGCTGCTTTCTTGGCTTCGAATAAGAAGGGTTCTACATGGTTTTTCTTTCAAGATTGATCTCGGTCTCAACGAGTTTGGATCGGGGTGATGAAGGAAGGGATATCATGTTCTTAGTCCAGTCGATGTCTGGATTCATGGCGGAGAGCCAGGGTTTCCCAAGGAGGACGTTGTCTCGAGCAGAGAGTTGGGTAATATTGAATTTTCCCCACATGCATCTTTTGTCAAGTCTGATGGGTAGGACGCAATAATGGGAGATCATTCCCGCTTTCAAGTTGCTTCCATCCACGGTGGTAATATGGAAAGGTTTTCGGAGTTTGTGGGAGTTAATCTTGTGCTTCTTGACGAAGTCTTTATCAATAAAAGAGCCTCCTGCTCCAGAATGAATGATAGCGGTGGTTTCAACGGTTTTCGTGCTTTTTGTAGAGAAGAGTGTCACTGGGACACGGAATTCATTGCTTCGTCCTACAGTCTTAGTATACAGCACATAAAGGGAGGGGTCTGACGTTGATACAGGTCCTCTGTTTAAAAATCCACTCGGTTGGTATCCATATCTTCTTCTTCGTCGGTTTCATCATCAGGGGTTTTAGCCCTTCCCTTTCCTTTCCTTCCTTCTGACGCTCCTGCGGCTCTGGTCTTGGTTTTCTTGTCAGGGCAGTCCCTGGAACGATGGCCCTGTTTTGAGCAATTGAAGCAGAGCCCTTTCTTGAAATGGTCATCACGTTGTTGGGGGGATAAGGTTCTGTCCACGTCCATTGCGTCAGGGTCGCGCTGATGGTGGTGGAAGTTAGTTTTGGGATTGCTTCGCCCTTGATTGGAGCGATTCCCAGATCCCTTCTTCGTCTGACTTCGGTTGTTTCTGAATGACTGTTCCATTTGCCAATTGGCGCTTTGCTGGGTCGCTGTGGTGTACCATTTGTCTATGGTATCAGGGACTTCAGAGAGTCCATGAATCGCTTTCCTCAATCCATCTTTCAATCCTCTTTTGAAGAAGTATTTGAGTCCAATTCCTTCCTTCATTCCGGATAACGCGGTGAGGAGCTTGAACTCGGCAATGTACTCAGCGATTTCTCCAGTCTGCCTGAGATTTTCTAGTTTGTTCAAGGCGTCGGTCTGCGTGTCAATGGATTGGAATGCTTCTTTGAAGCTTTTTTCAAAGTCTGTCCATGATCCGAAGGTCAGAACTGAACCACTGTACGCATTGGTATAGAATGTTTCTGCCCAAAGTGCGGCAGTTCCTTCGGTCATATAGGCGAGGGCGGTGATGATTTTCTTCTTATTGTCGGTATCGGTTTCAGAGTTGGCAAAACGATAAGCTTTAATGCTAAACAACCATCTTGTTGCTTGGGAAGTATGTCCATTGAAATCCTTAGGGGAACCAATCTTGAGTTCTGGGATTTTCGACATGGTCAGCGGTCCTGCTGGTGGAGGTACCAGTGGTCTGAATGGGTTTGGTGGAGGTCCAACAGGTGTTCTGGGTGGGACAACGAACCCACTTGGTGGAGGTGGGGGAGGAGGAAAGAACTGTCTTGGGGTGGGTTCTGGGATATCGTCGGAGCTTTCGGATGAGCTATCAGAGGTTAAGACAATGTCGTCAGAATCTTCTCTCCGGGATGAAGACGTGTTGACTGTTGGCCCTCAAGATATGAGGAGCTGATGGAAAACTTGAATCTTTTGTTATGCTGAAAGCGTAGACTCAGGTAAGAGCTCTGTACTAAGTCTCAACGTGAGACGAAGATAATAGTGGTAGTCAGAGTGAACGATTTTGAGACGATTCAGCGTGCGATTACAGGACGATTCAAAATGCGAAAATCGTGTGAAAATCGCAGTTGCTTTGAACACCCCATAGCGGCTGACGGATTTTCAACGCGATTCTCGTGTATATGTGTGTATGCTAAGTACCTTACCTCGGACCACTCAAGATGCCGCGACGGACGCAAAGGCAAGTGCAAGTACAGAATCTAATTATGTTTGCATTGCAGGTAAAGAAAAAACGAGCACAAATCTGCTTGCGTCGCCAACGGAGGCTCGAAAGCCTTACAGAACGTGAATTCAATAGCTTGGATGCTGTTCTCGAGGACGGAGACTCAGTACTAGTGTCAACATCCTGTTCAGACCTTGACTCGGATACTAGTATGTCCGACACAAGTTCCCCCAGCAGCAGCACCATTTCCTCGTCTTCTGGCTCAGACTCCAATGAATTTTCAGATGACTCGTCTGTATACTCAGATCCATCCAGCTTGAGTACTGTGTCAGGGCTTGACTCGAGCACTTACTCGGACACAGACTCTGAATCTGCAGTATCTGAGTCTCAGTCTACCTCAGGCACTGATGCTGATGACGAGCTCGACGATGACAACATTGCTGCCAGTGCACCCACTGCGGAGGCACAACTCAGCCAGCTTGTCCGCGAATTCATTCGGGATTCTTATTCACACCGCTACCAGATGGCTCACAATCAGCTTCCTCGTGGCCCGTCTCAGATGCGCCATGTGCTAGACGTGCTGAAGCCACAACGTCCTGACAAGTTTCGCGAGAGTCTTCGAGTCTCCCCATACACCTTTGACAAAATCTGCACCGAACTCGCATCTGATCCAGTGTTCACCAACAAGTCCCAGAATGAACAAATTCCCCTCACTGACCAGCTCGCGGTCACACTATATCGATTCGGACACAATGGTAACGGGGCTAGCATGCAGGCAGTTGCGGATTGGGCTGGGCTTGGCAAAGGAACTGTCCACCTCATCACCCGCAGAGTCATGACAGCTGTCCTTCGCCCATCTTTCCGCAAGTCTGCTGTTCGATTCCCTACTGCAGACGAAAAAGAACTTGCAAAGTCCTGGGTTGAAGCTCACTCCTGTCGTGCATGGAGGAACGGGTGGTGCCTTGTTGATGGCACCCTCATTCCTCTTTACGATCGTCCTCATTGGTATGGAGAAAGCTACTTTGACCGAAAATCAAATTATTCATTGAATGTTCAAGTATTTTAATTTAATTTTAATTTCAGTCCGAGAATATATTTGAGCTGACTATTTTAATAGATCGTCTCGCTCCCAAATCTCCGAATTATTGATTTTAGCTATGGGCATACTGGGAGCACTCACGATGCTAGTGCTTGGCAAGAGACATTCATTGCTCAGAACCACGACGACATACTCGAAGATGGGGAATTCATTTGGGCAGACTCCACATACCCTGTAAGAGCTTGTCACATTTATTTGCTTAGACTAACCATCGAGCTCCAGATACAAACCTGGGTGGTAGCACCCTATAAAATGCCGGAATGGGAGGAACCTTATAATCGGGTGTTTAACAACCATGTTTCCATGGTTCGTATTCGATCTGAACATGCCATTGGCTACCTGAAGGGGCGTTTTCACTCGCTCAAAGGTATTCGTGTCAATATCCGAGACAAAGCAACTCACCGGATTGCCACATACTGGACCAGTGGCATGCATTACTTTACATGCCTTTGCTATGATGTGTGAGGCGGATGAGCTGGCGGAGGATGATTATGATGCACCGATACGTGATCCATTCATCGAGGAGGGTCTCTCGTCATCTTCGGATTCAGAAGATGACCCTTTCGAAGTTGCACAAAATGGACGGCAGCAGCGTTTAAAATCAGCAAAAAGGTTTCGGGAGCAGCTGAAAGGAGCACTATTCAAATACAAAGAAAAAAGAGCTCGTTGTCATTCAGAATTTTAGTAATGGTAGCTAGTTGAACTTCCCCCCTCAGAGTTCTCTGGTTGCGGGAGAATTGGAAGTCCATATGGATCATCATCGGAGAGGAAATCATTTGTTCGATAGTGTGCTTGTGAAGGGCCAGCCTGGTCAATGCGAGGCAATTGAGCCATTCGAAATTGATGCTCAAGCTCGAGCTTCCTCAATGCATACTCAGTCTTCCTCCTCTCCTTCTCCGTCTCGCGTCTCTCCTTCTCCAGCTTGATCTGGGCCTTGGCTTTTGCTTTGACAACAGCAAGTGATGCCTTGGCTGTGAGTGCATCAGCCCGTTTCTGTGCAGTCAGCTCTTCTTGCTCAGCCACTTCGGCATACCTGTCTAGGAATGATTTCGTCTTGGATGGTTTGGTGCTCGTTGTAACCTTTAACTTCTTCGCAGGCTTGCAATCTTCGTCAGCGAGATCTTCGATCTTTGTTGACCGCTGGTGTTTTGGGGGTTTTGTGTCCTCGCCACTAGCCACAGAAGTATCTCCATCAGGCTCTACATCAGATAATCCCACGGGCTCACTCAGTGACTCGGAAAATTCTTCGCCATCATTCGGTAACAAAATTGAAAAGTCGGCAGCCGAATCTGCATTACCAACACCGGTAGGAATCCGACTAGGACAATTGGCGACAAGAGCACGCATCTCGAAGAACCACGGAAATTCTTCTTTAATTTGTGCCGGCGAAGTTGTCTCAGTACGGAAAACAATGTCCGAGTTAGTGGTACTTACCCCATCTTGTGGTAAAGTTGTTCACCTGACTCATGTCGATATCTTCCTCACGCTCAATGCCAGCTCCTGTTGTTCCCATCTCCTTGACATAGACAAGGGTTTTTCGTTCTAAGCTGCCAAAAGGTCAGTATGAAAACATCACAGAACCAAACGATGGCGTACATCTGCATTCGGTTTTTGATCTTTCAAACCCATGCTTGTCGCAGGCCTTTTTCTTTCAGGTTGCCAAGTGCAATTTCAAATGCACTGCCATACTCCGCATGGCCATCAAACAGAACCTTGCAGAGTGCCCAGTGGTGTTCTGTTTTCTTCGCGCCTCCTCCGTTTTTCGTCGATGCATTCGCACCTGGTTCAGGGTACAATCCTTTTCAGATGGTGTCATCAGATGTCACAGCGCTAACGAGGGACCACGTCAAAGTATCTGTCCAACTGGCAGTTCCTAAGGTGAGTTATGTACTATGTTTCTGATATATTTCACGCACTCGATATCAGGGACTTCCTCGTCATCTTTCTCATCGTTGACCTTTTCGATAGCCTCCGCGGTATCTCCGACTTCGACCTTGGTACCCATTGGCAGCGCTTTTTTGCCTTTTTTAATGGGCACTTTTTTACGGGCTTTCAGCGGAGATGCTCGTTGGACGTGTTTTCCTTTGGGTGCCATGCTACTTGAGTGTGGAGGGGGAGGTGCTTATTTGCAGGACAAGTATATTTAATTAGATATTTGTATTTTTAAATAAGAGAAATGCAGCTGTTTACAGTCCAAAATCCGATTCAGAATCGCGTGAAGCACCTCCAGAGGCGCTTCGACAATTCAACGCGATTCAATGTCAAATCCGATTATCAGTGTCCGAAATCGATTTCTGAATCGCACACTGAATCGTCTCAAAATCGTTCACTCTGACTACCACTAATGGAAGGGTCTTTATCTGAACCACTTAAGAAAAATGTAAATATTATCAAAGAATTTGTTACTCACCATCTCGAGCAAAAGAAAATTGTCTATCTTCCCCATGCTCAATCCTGAGCGAAGGAGCCACGACCCAACTTCCCAGTCTTTCCAGCCGCTGAATGGGTAATACGGATTCATTGCACGGTGTTTGCTGTTATTGTCGGAATTGAATAGATCAAGGAACGTGTAGCCCCTGCCGTATGATTGAGCGCAGTCAGAATATGAGTCGATAACTTCCGAGTTGTGAGTTGGCATTTCCTGGCTCTCACTACCACTAGTACTCCCTCGAGACATCTCATCCCAATCCCCCAAACCACCAGACTCGATGTCGGGCATATTCGGTTCACTGGCATCGTCCATATCCATGGAAATATTCGGTTCGTCATCCGAGTCCATACAGGAATCAGACTCGGAGCGCAAGCATATCAAATCCTGCAGCCACGTACTGCACCCAGAGCGAGGTTGGCTCATGTGACGAGCAACAGCGACGTCATTCTTGAAACCGCCCTTGCCACATGAAGGACACTGGAATGACGACATAATAGCGTGCACGTGAGAATTCTGAGAAGTTGAACTGTAATGATATTGATTCCGGAATCCGAACACCTTAGTTTTTCTAACCCTCATGTCCGAGTCGAGCCACGCACCAATCCATTTAAATATCTCTAGTGATGTACCATCAGCGTCATGTATGCGCCCTCGACATACCAATAAGTGGCAAGCCAGCCATGTTCTGGGTGACTCTGGCAGTGGTATCGCAGATTTGTATGATGTAGTTGACGCTATTGGCTCGATGGTAAGTGACTGATATCTTACTAGGCAATATTTGTTCACGTGCCCACAGACCATCAACGATGTTGATGAACTTGAAGCTAACCTCATCATGGACCTCGCAAGGGCCCGACGGGATATATTCAATGCAGAGAAAACACTTGCTGATTGTGTCGTCCGAGAATACGAGGTCATGACGAATCTTTCGAAATACAAGTCCACCATTTCTAAGCGGAAGCTTGACAAGGCGGATGTAGGACTAGGTCATATGCGCATCACATTCAAGAAACACGGTCTTTCTCACCACCCAGTGCCACACAATCTTCATGGTAAGTACACCTATCATTTATAGTACTACCAACTAACACCTTCGTATTATAGACTCATTCGCATCCTGCCATCAGGTCACCATCCAGTTGGACTAATGACAAGTACCTTCTTTTGAGTTGTATCAAATAGAAACCTTGTATTTGGCAGTACTAGTATCTAGTAGTAGTAAAATATGATTCGGACATGAGATTTTGTTTTGTCTTGACCTTGGCGGATGCCAGTGTGCTTCAAATTGTGCTTCAAATGTATTCTAATTATAGCCCGAACTATATAGTAGTAGTAGCGCTCGAGAAATGGTAGTATTTTACTGACAAACACTGTAAGCAGCTGTACATCCTGTGAGCTCTGTCCCTCTGTAGGTTACTGTGGGGAACTATCAAAAAATGTTGATGCTGGGAGAAATTTACTGTGAGCTCTGTCCCACTGTGGGTTACTGTCGAAAATGTTGATGTCTGTGGAGAAATTTACTGTGAGCTCTGTGCCGCTGTGGGGCGCTGTGGGAAACTGTGGGAAACTGTGGGAAATGTCGATGTCTGTGGAGAAAATTGGGGTTTACTGATGCACGATCAAGAAAATTTGAGTTTTTAACTGGAATGGGAATGCTGGCCATTATATAATATTTTTCTGAATATTTTCCACGCTCAAATTTTGTATTTTATATTGACATTTTCCTGAGCGGAAAACTTCAAATATTTCAATCTATTTAGACAGGACTTGGAATCTTTGTCAAAATGTGTTACTTTGCTCTGCCATTTCACCATCATCTAAATTTATTATTAGTGGTACTCAAAATAAGATCCAAAACTTTTTGGAAACTCGCGTAGAGCACGGCTAAACCCTTCCAACACGGCTAAAGTTTAACAGAACATGCTCGGCACGAGTCGGCACAAAGTCGGACCTTTAAAACAACACTTGTGATTTTTTTCAAAGCGTGAATATACATAGGGGAAAGTGTACTTTAGAGAGAATAGAAAAAGTAACCATGATCTAGTAGCTTCAAAACGAGTAGCAGATCCTCCAACATACTTGTATTTCAAATGGTAGTAGTAATACACTTGTAAAAAAAACTAAGGCCCCGCCCCAATGAAATCAGCCGTAGGTAGGGAGCGCCAGATGGAACAAAATAAGTGCTGAGGGGAAGAGCGGGGGGGAAGGAGAGGATAAGTGTTGGGAGGGATATGTGGGGGGCAGATTTGAGCTGGGCTAGGTATGCGTTTGAGGGGCGGATGCGTGATGGGGCAGATTTGCGCTGGGGGATGGGGCTGGGTATGGGCTAGGGGGCAGATGTGCGCTGGGGGCAGGTATGCGTTTGGGGGGGCGGATGCACGATGGGGGCTGGGTATGCGCTGGGGGCTGGGGCTGGGTATGGGCTAGGGGGCAGATGTGCGCTGGGGGCAGGTATGCGTTTGGGGGGGCGGATGCGCAATGGGGGCTGGGTATGCGTTGAGAGGGCAGATGCGCGATGGGGGAGGAATATCTGCATGCCTCCACGGAGACGCAAGACTGAGTGAAGGGTAGACTCCTTCTGGATGTTGTAGTCGCTGAGGGGGGAAGATCTGCATGCCTCCGCGGAGACGCAAGACTGAGCGAAGGGTAGACTCCTTCTGGATGTTGTAGTCACTGAGGGGGGAAGATCTGCATGCCTCCGCGGAGACGCAAGACTGAGCGAAGGGTAGACTCCTTCTGGATGTTGTAGTCGCTGAGGGGGAAAGATCTGCATGCCTCTGCGGAGACGCAAGACTGAGCGAAGGGTAGACTCCTTCTGGATGTTGTAGTCGCTGAGAGTACGGCCATCTTCAAGCTGCTTTCCAGCGAAGGTAAGGCGCTGCTGGTCAGGTGGGATGCGTGTGGGATCTGGATAAGAATAGACAGCGCGAGACGAAACATCGGAACTTTCCGCAACTTTTAAACTCCGCTCAAAACTGCGTCACATATACACGCAGATAGGAGTTTTGATCCCACACGCACCATAGCCCCCCACCATAACTATGCCTCGCCCATCCACTCGTAAAGACCTCCTGAATATTGTCGATCAGGCTGCACTTTCCGTGGCTAGGTTGCAGTATCAGGATATGCTGGACGACTGGTCGGACTTTGAGTCTGATACCGACTCCGACTCGAACTCGCTTTCTGCTTCAGGCGATGATCATGACGACTCTTTCAGCCTGTCATTTAGCTCCCCATCCCCCCAATCCCCCCTCTCTCCCATCTCTCCCATCTCTCCCCTCTCCCCTGGGACGGGGATTGCGGATTCTTCCAGTGACGAATCCGATGACATCGCTGCACCTTACGACAGGCTCCAGGACACCATCGCTGCTCTTCGTGATGAGGTCAAGAGGGCACGTGTACTCCACAAGCCTGATGAGCCTCCTCCGCGAGCATCTCAACTTCACATGCTGGTTCACCACGAGGAACATCGCCCTCACTTGTTTCGGCAGAAACTTCGTGTCAACCCGGAGATCTTCGATGATATCCTCGATCATATCTCTAATCACCCTATCTTCCAGAACCAGTCCAACAATCCTCAGCTCCCCGTCTCCATCCAGCTTGCCATTTTTCTTAATCGTGCAGGCCACTATGGCAATGCCATTTCTCTCGAGGATGTCGCTCAATGGGCAGGCGTGAGTGTCGGGTCAGTGGTCAATTGCACTAATCGTGTGATGGTCGCGGTGCTCGATGCCCATGATCAGTTTATCTGCTTCCCAGCAGGTGACTCTGAGGATAGTGACCTGGCTCGCAAATTTGCCGAGTCACGTACTTGTCCAGAGTGGAGAGGTGGTTTTCTAGCCATTGATGGCTCAACCATAGATCTGTTCACGAAACCGGGTTATTATGGTGAGACATTTTATGATAGGAAGTCGAAGTATTCCCTTGGCTGTCAGGTAACATTTTTTTTGTCATCTTCATGTGCAAAAATTAATTTGATTCTAGGCAGTCAACTTACCCCACAACCTCCTGATTGTTGATTACTCTCTTGGTCATCCCGGGAGTGTCCATGATGCATTTGCTTTTCGATCCACTTGCCTCTATAACGAGCACGCTGATCTTCTGCCTGATGGTCATTGGGTTTGGGCGGACAGTGCTTATCCATTGGAACCATGGTGTATTCCCCCTTTCAAGAAGCCTCGCAATGGACGGCTGACGAAGAACCAGAAGACATTCAATTATCACCTCTCTAAGGTATGTTTTTTTTTTGGTGGTTTTCAATTGATTTACATTTATTTAGATTCGTGTTCGTGTTGAACACACATTTGCTGTTTTGAAGGGACGGTTCCAGTCTCTTCGAGAGCTACGGTTCAGAATTCAGACCGAGAAAGACCTCGAGTTTGCTGTGCAGTGGATTAAGTGTTGTATCATCCTGCACAACATGATCATCCGCTTCGAAACCGACCATCACAAACAGGATGGAACATACGAGAGTTCTCTAAAGTGGGCTCGTGTAGAGGGCGAAGATTTCATTCCTCAAGAGTATGAGGCTCCAGATGGTGATGAAGTAGTTGGTGACAGGACATATGATGGCACTCCAGGTCAGGCTACTCGTGCAAGGCTAATGGATGAGCTCTTTGACAGTCCTCAATCTAATGCACAAAGGAGAGCAGGATAAGGATCACATTCACATGTACTACTTGACATGTACTACTACTAAATGTACAACACATATGTACCTATGTAACATCAACTTGAATCAGATACTAGTGTAGGAGAAAAACATACATGCAACAGTGAGAACACAAAAACAACAACAAAAGAAACATATGGTAGCAAGAACAAATGAAAAAAAAAAAAAAACGAGACGAAAAAATCATACACCTCCATCTGACCTGTTGCCCTGTGTCATCTGGTGGAACTGGATCTTGAGGCGGAGGTTTTCAGCCTCCTTATCAAGCACCAGTGAATGAGCTTCGTGCACTCGAATGTCAGTCTCGCGAAGACGGATCTCAGCATCCTGCTTCTCTTGCTCACGCTGATGGTTGGCGGTTGCTAACGAGGCCTCATGCTCTCGCACGCTGCGTAGATACTCATACTTCCTCGTGTCGCGATGGTGTTCGGTCTTGGCGTCGAGCTTCGCAAGGAAGCGCTCTTGCTTGTGGTCGTGGCGTGACCTCGCGTCCGAATGCAGGCTCTCGATCTCGTCATGGACGTGGTCGATCTGTTGAGCGACGTCGGACTTCGCCTTCTTCTTTTTGGAGCCGGCGCTCGTTTTCTGTGACGTTTGCGGGGTGGGGGGACATGTTGTAGTCAGACGAGGAGGTGGTGGTGTTGCGGGTCGTCGATGACGGTGTCGACATGCTGCGGGACATGTCGGTCGATGCCTTGCGTCGGCCCCCACGAGAAATCGGCCTCTGCGCCCCAAAGGCTGCCCGACTGTCGTAAAACGACGCCGGGGACTTCGGGGGCAATTCGAACGGGTGGGGGGGGTGAGGAGGAGGGGACGGGGAAGAAGGCAACTGGCGCTTCTTACCCGCAACCCGGGAAGGGCTGGTGTGGGTGCCAGCGTCAGCGTCCATCATGTCGTCATCGTCACCGTCGATGGGGGCGGAAAACAGACCAGTGCTATTATCAGCGCGTCCGAAATCGTCGGTGATGTCGACGTCGTCGGAGTTGTCGAGCCCGGGAAGGTGGAACGGTGGGCACGCGTTTTGGGGGGGGTATGGGTTGGGTGGCGGATCCGCGCTGGGGGCTGGGTATGGGTTGGGGGGCATATGTGCGCTGGGGGCTGGGGCTGGGGCTGGGTATGGGCTAGGGGGCAGATGTGTGCTGGGGGCTGGGGCTGGATATGGGCTGGGGGCTGGGGCTGGGTATGGGCCAGGGGGCAGATGTGCGCTGGGAGCTGGGGCTGGATATGGGCTGGGGGCTGGGGCTGGGTATGGGCCAGGGGGCAGATGTGCGCTGGGGGCTGGGTATGGGCTGGGGGGCAGATGTGCGCTGGGAACTGGGGCTGGATATGGGCTGGGGGCTGGGGCTGGGTATGGGCCAGGGGGCAGATGTGCGCTGGGGGCTGGGTATGGGCTGGGGGGCAGATGTGCGCTGGGGGCTGGGTATGGGCTGGGGGGCAGATGCGCGCTGGAGGGGCCAGCCCCAGCAGAAGCACCAAAGTGCATGGAGGGGCCAGCCCCACCACGTGGTTGCACGAGGGAATATAGGGCTGCGGCGTGGTCCACGCCCGGCTTAGACGAATGTGTCTTTGCCGCCATGGCGGGATTGCCGTGCCAGATTGCGTCAAGGTCCTGGTACCATGGAAGGTCCGCACATACGACTTCTATAAAAATAAATCAGCTGTTAACTGGGGGGGGGGGGAAGACGAACTCACGTAGAAGATTTTGGGCAGATGGCCCATCAAGCGGCATGATGCCAGAGCCAGTCGCAGTGAACTTGTTCTTGTGCTTCTTGTACTTATTTCTAAGGCTTGATGTATTTGTTAGTGTATGCGTGAATAAAAAAAAAAAAAGAGAAGACTTACTTTGTGATGCGATTGGAGACCAAATCGCTGAATTTCTTCTGATTTTGGCGGTATGCAGAGCGGTACTTGATGTGATCGGCGAATATGAGGTGGGCGATGGCGCCATATACGTCCCCTTTGTCCCTGTTAGAGGGGGCGTCATTGTCGAGGGCCGCTTTCTTCTTCCCCTCAGAATAGAACAGGATCCGGCAGTCAGTGGGATGGGTGGTAAGGTAGTTCACCAGGATGTCAGTGAGGGCATGTTCACTTTGCCACTGGATTGACATCCTGGGTCCAGATGTTTCTGGAGGGAGTCCTTCGGAGGGGGATTCTTGAAGGTCCATCGTCGTTGAGCTCGCTCGAGTAACTCGAGCGTTGGCTCTGAGCCGTGCAGAACGGCGAACACGTTGGCGGGCAGCAGGCATGGATTAAAACTCCGCCGTGCCATGCCGGCCTGACTTTCAATAGTCATCAAGCCGATACCTTTAGCCGTGTTGGAAGGGTTTAGCCGTGCTCTACGCGAGTTTCCAAAAAGTTTTGGATCTTATTTTGAGTACCACTATTGTTTCCAATGTTGAAATTCAAATTGAATATCCCTTGTTTATCAATCACATTTTGATTAAAGTCTAGCTTGTGTCAAAACTCCGAAACCGCCGATGTGTAACTTTGAAAGAAGTGTTCGACGTTGTGTGCCAAATAATGTCAAACACAGGTCAAAGCGTGCACGACGCTGTCTCTCGTTCGTTTCCATGTGTCGAAACGTGTTTTCTTGAGCAAATAACTCGCCTTCTCGCTATACATCACAAAATTCTGCGGGTGACTGAAACCGGGGTGAGGAAACCAAATCTCGTGTGATTTCTACTTACAGTTTCTACTTTTCCTGCGAAAACCCTGTTTCGTTGGGGTGTTTGAGCAGAAGTTACGATATTTTAGTCTGAATCGTTACGCACCAATTTTACCACCTCATCGCTTCGCTGGTGCTACTATTTGGGTGATCATGCCCTGACACCTTGTGGTGCCGGGAGGTACAGCTGCGCGTGCAACTTTGTATGGTACGAAATACTTCATGTACCAGGCCTAGGTCACAGCACTTGTTTGGTCCTTTCGGCTGTCCTTGCGCTTGTGTCTTGGCCACGACAGAAAATCATGTCTCGGGAATCAGTAAACCTATGGGCGTCAGTAAACTTTACCTCGTGTTCCTAAGCCAGGCCTGACTGCAATGATGAACGGCCCGAAGGAATGAAACATGGCGGCTTGCTCAGACCTCTATATCGTGGTTGTCCGGCTTCACTGTGCTTCTTGGATATAAAGACACTTTGATCTGTCATAGGAGGGCCAAAGTGCGCGGCGGGCAGGCAATTTATCCTATACAAATTCATTCCAGGTCACATCAAATGTCAAATCAATGATCAGCACTCACCGAAATCTCACAGGTAAACGTCGGCCTTACCTTCTGCCAAGGGTACCACATCTGCGAGGTGATTCATGAAACAAAGTTACTCGTCGTGCTCGACATTGGTACGTCTCTTACCTTGACCTTGCTCGCGTGGTTCTTTCACATATTCCCCTACATACAGGAAGCTAACCCCACGCTTGTGGATGCTGAGTGTGTTCGGTAGGCAAGACCTGGCAGAGACTCTTCTCTGAGTTGCAAATCCAAGTGTCGTAAATTGGTTTGGGTGTAATGCGAATGTTCTGATCTGGTGGCAGTAAGTTGTATCTGCCTATCATGAACACAACGACTCACCGTTCTGTGATAGTGTTATGTGCAGATCGCATTCGATGTCGTGTGGACCTGTTCCTGGCAACCCGGATATGCAATGTGACTTGAGCCCGGTGGAGAGATGCATCGGTGGTTGGAGAAACATATTTTCGTTAGTGTCAATAAGTATGCGACCTCTTGTCCAATGCATTTATGTTACTAAACTTTGTCAATCAGATTTTGAGTGTGCAATTTTGGATGGCAATGACTGTCGGGGACATCTTGAGAAAACGACCGACAGGTTCATATGCAAGAACATACCCAGCCAAGGGAAAGTAATCTCAAATAGAGATCCAGCGCTTCGCGTTTACTGTTTGATCATAAATGACTTACTGCAATCTTCTCGACAATCTCCCTGATCGAAGATCCCCCAGCCAAGTGGGGAAATAAATATCAGGGTGGCCTGTGTCGTAAGATTGTCCGTTGACAAAATGTGCACATGTGAAAGGTCAGTGGATGTATTTCTTTGTATAACATTAAGCTGTGCTCACTGTCTTCCTGAACATGGCCAACCGTTCATGTGTCGAGTGCAGAGCAGTTTTCTCCTGGCGAGTAGATCACAGCTCATCAGGATGTACATTGCAGGAAAATGGCACGTTTTCTATTCATCGCCATATTGCTGATTTGTGGATCGATGTGAAGTCCTCAATTTTCAATTTTGCTTCAATTTCCAACAACTCGAGCATGGAACCAGGAAAAGAACCATGGAGGTGAGTACACCAGTTTCGTGGATAATAGATATCATTGACATCACATCACGATATTCAAGTTATAAATCATGCTCGCATGAGAGGCCTGTAGTAACGCATGCCTCAGGTTGTGATCCTGACGCCCCCAATTCTTTGGCTGTCAAACCTTCTCATCCTCGACTGTGCAGTGGATGCATCTGATTTGTACGGGCGACGAGCGTTGTTGTGCTGTGGTACTTACATGCAGCGAAGGATAGTTGGGCAGTCGCATTCTCTCCAGGACACATGAGAGGTTGCGTCCCGATATTAGCGACCACAGAAGACCACATACGGTTTGAAGAGTTGATATGTGCAACGCACAGGTTCAAGAACCCAATTGGTGGCATTCATACAGAGAGCTCTGCCAGTGCCAGCGCTATTATCAAAACGCTCTCTCCCGTATAGCTTCACATGCCTTTCCTTTCATCAGCGTGGTGCTCTGATCCCAGTCGTCCGTAAGGCTACGCAGCGGTGGCCCTGGATAGAGGGATCTCAGGTGACGGCTGGTTGCACGATAATTCTCTAGAGCCAGAAAGTGAGAAAGCCTGGATGAGCGTGTACCCAAGAATGATCGAGACAATGGGATAAGAAAAGATGGTCTTTGTCGTCTCTGTAGGGTATACAAGGTTAATAGCAGTTGTTCATGTGTCTGCTGGCGGCCAAATGATGCTACAAACGAAGAGCGAGCTACGAAAAAGGTTGAATGCAGGTTGGTCGAATGCAATAGTATCGGGCCATCTAGATCCGCCAGAGACTCACAGGCATACAGCAACACTGGTGTGTGGGAAATAGAAACGAGATTGGCGCTCTAGCACAGGAATATCGTTCATGGCTGTGAAAGGCGGTGAGTCAAAAAGCAAGAGGAAATAAATTTGAGAGATAGCACATTTCTCAAGGACGACGGCTGTACTCACATTGTAGCATCCACCCCTCTCTATCATTTCTCGCCTCTTGGTAATATCAACTCTCATCTGAAGTTCCAGCACGGATGAACTGACGATCAGCTCTACTATAGGCAAAGTGTTCTGGACTCTGGAGCGAGTTGGGAATCTTCAAACGGCGATCAACGTCAGTCCCACAACACATGAGGAGAGCTCACCACGGTCCTTCAAATACATCCAAAGAACACCTTGCTCCTACTTAACTGTTTCGCTCGCAGAGACGCAGCCATGGCTTCCGCATCTACAAAGGCAGCCGCCACGAAATCGATTGTGACACCGGCAAAGACTTTGAAGGGTCATGAAAAGTGGATTCGATCCATATCCTACTTTGCTGACGGCCAGCGAATGATCAGCGGATCTGAAGATAAGACCGCTCGGCAATGGGATCTGAAGGCGGGTAGGGAGATTGAGGAAGCGCGGGGTGTTTGCGAGAAGGAGGTATTGGCAGTGGCGGTATCAAGGGATAGTCGATGGGTTGTTACGGCTGGTGGAGAGGAAGAAACGTTAACCGGGGAGCTGAAAGTCTATGAGGTTGAGACGGGGATTGTGAAAAATTTTGAAGGCCACTCAAAAAGGATCATATGCATTGATATCTCCACGGACAGCAAGCTGCTGGCAAGCGGGTCAGATGATTGGACAGCACGGATATGGAACTTGGAGACCGGCAAACTCGTGGCCGGTCCATTCAAGAGTGTTAGTTGGGTGGGCGCAGTTCGGTTTTCGACGGATTCGAGGAAGCTCGCAATCAAGTCGGATGTGGGGACGTGCCTTCAGGTCTGGGATATCCGCAAACAGAAATTGGATGCGAGCATAGGGAAACCAATTGGAAGGGATGTGACGTATGCGCCAATATTCTGGACAAATACAAACAAAAATATCTTGGCCGCATTCACCTTCGACACGGATGACGGTTCCAGTACAATTTACGAGTTTGACGCCTCAACATTGGAGATTCTCGGAACTCCCTTCAAAGGGCACACCAAAGTCATTTACGGCCTAGCACTTTCATCCGACAACACTCTCCTCGCTAGCTCTTCACTTGACCACACCATCAAGCTCTGGGCCTTCGAGTCCCGCCAACTCCTCGCTTCCTTCGACGTTCAGAATTCTTTCACCCTTGTCCTCTCACCCGACTCGCGCCAACTAGCTTACACGGATTACGATATCGAGAACGACGATGAGTACGAGATTTACATATGTGATATTCCACCCGATGTGCTTGCTCAGGCCCGTGTACGCATTCCCCGAAAACATCTACTGCTCGTGTGCTAATATTCCCTTACAGGCCGGTGCACGCAAAAATTCAACCCTCAATGATCTTCTAAACGTACGTGGCTCATTCTTTTACTCATTACACCACTCATCCATCACTATTATTGCAGTCTGACGCAACTCGTCGTCCTCCTTCAGTACGCCGCAGACCACAGACACCCGTCACACCTATGGTGCAGAGGCCTCCGCCTACAATGGACCCCCAACAACCTATTTCCATTCGCCTCCGCCAACTTTTTCGCTTCTCTCCTCGCAAGAATACAGCTGTCCAACTTCATAACCCTCTAGATGTAGGTCGTGTATCTCGATTCTTTCGCGTTTGACTCGATCATGGTAACGCAGGTCCCTGCTACATTACCCCTACCATCCTCTCTGGGACAGGACGAAACTCGGTTTGAACGTGTCAGTGTTCAAATTTAGTAAACTCACAACGCATGACTGAATGTGATTCCAGTTCGAAATAAGTTCTCCACCTCCCTCGAACGGTCCAGTCACGCAATT
The DNA here is from genome assembly GCF_016758775.1 of Suillus clintonianus. Lineage (NCBI taxonomy): Eukaryota > Fungi > Basidiomycota > Agaricomycetes > Boletales > Suillaceae > Suillus > Suillus clintonianus. Next base: position 237,561 of record NW_024539273.1, on the reverse strand, counting down.
CCTGCGACACCACCTTCCTTTCCTCGTGCCAAGACACAGCAATGCGCCACCAGTCATGGAAGTCGCACCAGGGCGGAAGTTCAATGTAACTTGCATCTTCTTTGCTGTTATTACCTCTTTGCTGATTTGTACCCGATAGCGGCTGGTTGCTGCCAATCTACCAGAATACAAAAAAGTAGACGACACCCGACATCCGCCTCAGGCTGGAGTGCCGCAGGACATCGACTCATCTGACAACGATTCACTCCCAGACGTGCACTGGTGCAAGGCGTTCCTGTGCTACTATTCGTGCTGGTCTCATGGCAGGTTGAGGATGCCTCCTCGATGGCACTTGGAGCGCGTTGAGAGACCTCGCCAAGACGGCACGACAAATGGCAGCTCTAGTGGTACTCGTGGTCATAGTTGATTTTGCGTGCATCCATCCACTACTGTATCCTTCATAACTCACAATTTCACACTTATATATCAATTGTACGCCATCTGCGATATTGCGTGCTGTCTGCCAGATCCCATCATAACATGAACTTGGATGATTCGGATTATCATCCTCCCGTGTGCTCATCCTAGCTGACGTTATCCCCGCAGAAGGGTGATCTGGTCAAGATTGAAATGACCTCGTTCTACATTATCCCTTTCACGAAGTATCTCGGACATCACCTGCCCTGCCCTAATCCAATGCATGCGTGCTCCCCATTAAATGCTAGTTTCGCCAGGATCATTTCGACTTTCTGTTGCTTCTACGAATGACTCTAGTGCCGTGGTCAAGGACTCCGTCATGAATATTAATCACCGTATTGAAGCTTAGTACGGTTCTCTTTCACCGACCTGTAGTGTATCTCATTCTTCGCCGTGGTCTTCTGCAAGAAATTTGTATTGGCTATATTGAGGTCGTCGCAAATGTACATGTGCATGGACAAGTCAATTACTCGACACGTTCAGGTATAGTGGAAGCAGGAGATGCGGCGTGACATCAGGTAAAAGTTACTTATGTGAATCATTTCGAAGATGAAACAACCGCGATATGGTAACATGCAGGTAGGATCGTGTCGGGGTCGATGGATCAGTGCCGAGCGGAACGAGCCAGGCTCCGGTGAGTAGTATGGTGTCGTCACTTGTGGCTACAGCCATTTACTACAGAATGGCACTGTTCCAGCACCTCATCATGCACTGTACGAGTGCATAGAGGATAGACGAAGATATGACTAAAAGCGCATTCATGGGCGGCCTGGAACTCCTGCTCGAAATGGCTGTTGATATTGTTGGCTCGTGAGGCGACGGATGCAGGATGGGAAAGGTGACTCGGTGCAATAGACTGGTGCACCTCGAAGTTGTCATGAGATTGGCAGAGACGGTAGTCGTTGGTCGCTGTGGGTAACAGTGTCGAGGAGGTAGAAGCTCCGACAGCTCTGCTGATGCTGCCGTCGTCGATGAAGTGTAAGTCTTCGAGATGTCACCCGCGTCGAATGTGGGCTCGAGTAATAAACCTGTGGTTTCCTCAGACAGACCAAAGACAAGTGAAGCCAGCCTTTAATCGACGCGAAACATACCCACCCTCCAAATACAAACCCGCCGCTACGCACGAGAAACTTCGCTCTTCCTTTGCCCCACTCCACGTACGCGGGTCTTGTCTGCAGTGTTGCGTGAACTTAGGCAGGACGCGGTGCAATATCTGTGGGTGTGTCAGAAACACCCTCTATTGTGGGAGAGGTTGCATGAGATTGGTGGAGTGGGAGTTGGGTAGAAGTGGTGAGGGCGGCTGAGTATTCGAAACGTAAAGACAAGTTGAATATTTGTGCCCGAAGGAAGCATGGCAACGCACGCAACAGTGTTGTGCGTGTGTGAACTCGGAAGAAGTGAGTGGTGAGTATGCGCGGGGGATGAAAGCAACTTAACGTAGCTCTTGATTCTGTGCAAGAGGAACATCGATAATGGGCCTCGACGCATGATTCGCACGAAGAGGCCATCAGGTTGATGAGTGGTGTGACAGCAGTGGGAGCAGAAGACGACCGGAAACCAGGTGGTGGTGGGGCAGATTGAGACTGAAAATGTAAGATGAAATGAGGCCACTGTGGTCAATGCTTGCATCCTCGCATGAATACATATGTATGAACGCACCTGAGTCATAGCATGCGCCGAATGAGAGCGGATTGGAGGTAGGCGTGACGTAGTGGGGAACTGAAAGGATTGGTCAAATTTGCGCAGAAGTACACGTGTTTGACAACCATGTTGTTGAATAAGATAGCATTGCAAGCACAAGGGAAACGTACCCTTAGTATAGCACCACCAAGCAGAAGGACCCATATCCACCGTCCCCTCCGACTCTACCTCCACACTCTCTCCGCAGTAGCCTGACAGGTGCGGCAAGATGTGTCCAGGTTTGAGATGTTATGACGCGCGTCGCACGACCTAGGGCACATAATGGAGTTGTGATGGCGGTGTGGTGAATGCGCGTCGGGAGGTTGTGGGGAAATTGATGTGTGGGAAGAGGTGGGCGAGGGTATCTGCGTATTACGAGTACTGATGGAAATTGGGAAACAAACATCGAGGGAAGGGACCGATATCGATATATACTAATCAGCTGGAAGCAACTTTGAAAGAAAACAGAGTTCAACGCTGTGTACCAAACAATGTCAAACACAGGTCAAACCGTACGCGCGTGTACGACGCTGTCTCCACTCGCTCGTTTCCATGCATATGGTGTCGAAACCTGTTTTCTTGAGCAACTTACCTCAAATAATTCGCCTTCTCGCTATACATGACAAGAATTCATTCTGCGGTAACTGAAACTGGGGTGAGGAAACCAAATTTCACGTAATCTGTACTTACAGTTTCTAATCCTCCTGCGAAAACCCTGTTTTGTTCGGGTGTTTGAGGAGAAGCTACGATCTTTCAGTCTGAATCGTTACGCATCACCTCATCGATTCGCTGTTGCTACTAACTGGGTGATCCTCATACCCTGATATCTCGCAGTGCCAGGAGGTACAGCTGCATGTGCGACTTTGTACGGTACAGAATAACTCGCCAGCGCTGTCACTTTGCATGTGATATGGACGCCCTTTCACACAGTTTACTACAATTACTACCGCGATGATGTTTCGAATCGTTGCTGGGCCTTGAACACACCAATGTGAACTTTGTGGTTTTTTTTCAAGTCGCCATGCTGTTGCCAGTGTACCAGGAGGTTATGAACCATCATCTCATCCAAGGTCAGACGGGTGAAATTCTGTGATTATATGCTGACCATGACTTATTCGGCGGTCCTAGTGCGTGTTTCTGGTAATGGAAAGACTTTACACTCACCACACTCAGATACCGCTTCCATGATGACCCTGAGCAGTCTCCACTAAACCAAAAGCTGACATCAAGTGCAACCAGGTGATCAGACACGCCTCACGCTGTCGTTGGTGCTGGTGAGTTAGGGGTTCAGTTGCAGTATGCAGGCAACCCAACCCAACCCAACAACACTAGCGATGCACATTTCACACCAATTCCGACACTGATCAGCTGCTAATAAGTAAATTCGCGTCCCATTCATTGTAAATAACTCTTATATCTAGGTAATTGTGCACGCCTCATGCATGCTGTTGTTCTGGCGCTGGTGTGTTTGATTAGGTTTTCGATAGTATGCAGAAACCTAATCCAGCTTGCCAGCGACAGTGATATGCCACTCAATTTACTAGTACGCACAATCCACTATCTCCACCTGGCTTGCATTCAGTAGGTTTCCCCTACTCTCTATTTGCATGCTCAGGTACCACTCTCGTAGCATTGAGCAGTTGGCGCGACCTCGCCCTCTGATGAATTCGCGTTGCTGATTAATTAGTACGTGGCTCACATAAAATATATTGGAGTGGTTGTGCTCATGTTGTCCAAGAATCAGTGAAGCGCATGCTACATGACGTGGATGCCGTCTAAAATGACCCTTGGTTGAATCCAGGTTAACTCCAGGGCGTCAGAAGTGGCACACGAGGAGAATTATCGTAGTTGAACACAATTAGCACGTACGTCATTTATGTCTTTTCACCGTGCTTGCTTGTCTCTCACGTTGTCCTGTGTAGAACGAATATCTGGCCGACTCGAGTCTGACTACGCCCACATCAGCAACTTAGCTGTGCGAGATCATGCAGTCAATAATATTGACTGCATGATGACTCAATATAGCTGAAGATTTCAATTTCACGACAAATAGTCGAGGCCGATTCTACGAGGCGAGTACCTATCTGATGATATCACACTGCAGTAAGCGTTCTGCCTGTGCTCTATTGTTCATGTCAATATATACACTCTCTGAGTGCATAGCTCTACATCTATTTCATTAGCGTGATGTTCTGCCCAGTCATTCATCAGTAAGCTTCCCAGCAGTGGCCTTGGAGAGCGGGTCTCAGGTGACGGCTATTTCATGTTATATTCGCATCGCTGTCGACTTTTGAATTTTAGGTTTGGGCGTTTCATTTTTGAATCGCAGGATTAGAGAGATATTCAACATTCGGAACATTGAGGATCTGGGCGTGATCAAAGCAAAAATGGACGATGCTGAAAGGCGATGTGGGTTAGTGATGTGCCGGGAAAGCGAGAAAATTTTGGATGAACGTGCACCAAGAACGGTTGAGAGTATGGGACGATGCAATGTAATCTCTGCGCTGTCCCCACACAACACCGCAATGACGAGCGAACAACGAGGAAAGGCGAAATGCCACAGCATATGAAACATTGTTCGGGCCATCTGGACGTGCCGGAGTCCCACACACAGCAACACTGGTGGGTGGGAAATAAACAAGATATTGACGCTCTAGCTTTTGGACTCGCGCCATGAGCAAAGTTCCTGTGCAGATTTAAGAAATAGCACGTCTTGCTGTGCTCACTTGAATCCTGCCACAATGAACCACCCTTTCTATTCCCATGCTTCCAGTTTCCTACAAGCAGATGCATGGAAATAGCGATCTTGAATCCTGTGAATGAGCGCTTAATATCAGCGCCAGAAAGAAAAGATCGAAAGTGACGTGAATCCATAAGGTTGTTGGGCGTAGTCAAAGACGAACAAAAGGCCGCTGGAACATCCACGTGCCTGAAATGTTGTGCGTGCGTACTCAGAACAGTTTGGATGAGGAAAGGTGGTCTCCGTAAACGTTCATGCGGGCAAAACGATACCTACAAGCGAGCACAGATCAAAGTCGAATGCCTGCAGATTGACGCGTTAGCACTGATTGTAAATTTGGTCATGGCTGTGAGCTGAGAAACGATGAGAATCAAATGTGATGCATGACGCAATGCACAGATGCCCTTGCGGAGGGCGTGTGAGGATTTTTGTATAGATATATGCAAGGTGGCGCCCAAGGCCAACAACTGCACTCACATTCGAGAACCCATCCCTCTCAAAGTTCTTCGCTGCTAAAGCGCTAACCTTTAGGTACACGAAAATCTCCTTTGAACTTCCAGCGCAAATGAACTGATGTCTGGCTTCACTAGAGGGCTCATCTTCGACTCGCTGTTCACATCAGTCATAAAGCACACTGACGCCAGGAGACCTCACCGAGGAACACATACAACGACTACCTTTCCCGAACTTGACTACCACTCGCAGAGACGCAGCCATGGCTTCCACGTCGAAGAAGGCAGCCGTTACGAAACCGATTCTGAAACCGGTAATGACTTTGAAGGGTCATGGGGAGCGGATTGGATCCATATCCTACTTTCCTGATGGTCAGCGAATGATCAGCGGATCTCGGGACAAGACCACTCGGCAATGGGATATGAAGTCGGGTAAGGAGCTTGAGGAAGCGCGGGGTGTTTGCGATAAGGAGGTATATGCAGTGGCGGTATCAAGGGATAGTCGATGGGTTGTTACTGCTGGTGGAAATGACGAAACGTCAACCGGGGGGCTGGAAGCCTGTGAGGTCGAGACGGGGATTGTGAAAGAATTCGAAGGCCACTCAGATATAATCACCTGCATTGATATATCCGTGGATAGCAAGCTACTGGCGAGTGGGTCACTTGATTCTACAGCGCGGATATGGAACTTGGAGACCGGCGAACTCGTGGCCGGTCCATTCGAGAGTGTTCAATACGCGGGCGCAGTTCGATTCTCGACGGATTCGAAGAAGCTCGCAGTAAACTCATTCATGGGGAAGGAGCTTCAGGTCTGGAATATCCAAAAACAGAAATTGGATGCAAGCATAGGGAAACAAGGTGGAGGGAGTATGACGAATGCGCCCATTTTCTGGACAAACAACAACAAAAACATCGTGGCGGCATTCAACTTCACGGAAGATCTTGATGCCAAGACAATCTACGAGTTTGACGCCTTGAGCTCGACGTTGGAGACTGTCAGAACTCCCTTCGAAGGGCACACCGACCTCATTCACGGTCTAGTACTTTCATCCGACAACACTCTCCTCGCCAGTACTTCAGATGATGACACCATCAAACTCTGGGCCTTCGAGTCCCGCCAACTCCTCGCTTCCTTCGACGTTCAATATCCTGATTCCCTTGTCCTCTCACCTGACTCGCGCAAACTAGCTTACACATATTACGATAACAACGACCATGAGCAAAAAATTTCTATATGCGATATTCCACCCAATGTGCTTGCTCAGGCCCGTGTACGCATTCCCCGAAAACATCTACTGCTCGTGTGCTAATCATATTCCCTATAATTACAGACCAGTGCACGCAAAAAGTCAACCCTCAATGATCTTCTAAATGTACGTGCCTCATTATTTTACTCATTACACCACTCATACATCGTTATCATCACAGTCTGACGCAACTCGTCATCCTACTACCGTGCGCCACAGACCACCAATACCTGTCATACCTACGGCGCAGAGGACTCCGCCTATAATCGACCCGCAGCAACCTATTTCGCTTCGCCTCCGCCAACTTTTTCGCTTCTCTCCTCGCACGAATGCAGCTGTCCAACTTCATAACCCTCTAGATGTAGGTCGTGTATCTCAGTTCTTTCGCGTTTGACTCGATCATGGCAATGCAGGTCCCTGCTACATTACCCCTACCATCCTCTCTGGGACAGGACGAAACTCGGTTTGAACGTGTCAGTGTTCAAATTTAGTAAACTCACAACGCATGACTGAATGTGATTCCAGTTCGAAATAAGTTCTCCACCTCCCTCGAACGGTCCAGTCACGCAATTCCTGCGACACCACCTTCCTTTCCTTGTGCCAAGGCACAGCAATGGGCCACCAGTCATGGAAGTCGCACCAGGGCGGAAGTTCAATGTAACTTGCATTTTTTTTGCTGTCATTACCCCTTTGCTGATTTGAACCCGATAGCGGCTGGTTGCTGCCAATCTACCAGAATACAGAAAAGTAGATGACACCCGACATCCGCCTCAGGCTAGAGTGCCGCAGGATAACGACTCATCTGACAACGATTCACTCCCAGACGTGCACTGGTGCAAGGCGTTCCTGTGCTACTATTCGTGCTGGTCTCATGGCAGGCTGAGGATGCCTCCTCGATGGCGCTTGGAGCGCGTTGAGAGACCTCGCCAAGACGGCACGACAAATGCCAGCTCTAGTGGTACTCGTGGTCAGGGTTAATTTTGCGTACATCCACTACAGTATCCTTCATAACTGACGATTTCATACTTATATATTAATTTTGCGCCATCTGCGATATTCCGTGCTGTCTGCCAAATCCCATCAAACAAGAACTTGGATGATTTGGATTATCATCCTCCCGTGCGCTCATCCTAGCTGACATTATCCCCCGCAGAATGGTGATCTGGTCAAGATTGAAATGGCCCATTCTATATATCAGTCCTTTCACGAAGTATCTCGGACGTCACCTGCCCTGCCCTAGTTCGATGATGAAACGCGTGCTCCCCATTACACGCTAGTCTCGCAGGGATCGGTTTGACTTTCTCCCGCTTCTGCGCGTGACTCTAGTGCAATGGTCAAGGACTCCGTCGTGAAGATTGGTCACCGTATTGAAGCTCAGTGTACCCTCTTTCGCCTTTAGTGCATCTCATTCTTCGCCGTGGCCATCTCCTCTGTAAAACAATTTGCATCCGCTATATTGAGGTCGTCGCAAATGTACATGTACATGGACAAGTCAACTACTCGACACGTTCAGGTATATTAGAAGCAGGAGATGCGGCGGGACATTAGGAAAAAGATACTTATGTGTATCATTTCGAAGATGATACGACCGCGATACGGTAACATGCAGGTAGGATCGTGTCGGGGCCGATGGATCAGTGTTGAGCGGAACGAGCCAGGCTCCGGTGAGTAGTATGGTGTCGTCACTTGTGGCTACAGCCATTTTGATACAGAATGGTACTGCTCCAGCACCAGAGGATAGTTGACTGAAAGCGCGTTCATGGGTGGCCTGGAACTCCTGCTCGAAAAGGCGATTGGTGTTGTTGGCTCGTAAGGCGACGGATGCAGGATGGGAAAGGTGACTCGGTGCAATAGACTAGTGCACCTCGAAGTTGTCATGAGATTGGTAGAGACAGTAGTCGTCGGTCCCTGTGGGTAACGGTGTCGAGGAGGTAGAAGCTCTGACAGCTCCGCTGATGCTGCCGTCGTCGATGAAGTGTAAGTATTCGAGATGTCACCCGTGTTGAATGTAGGCTCGAGTTTTAATCCTGTGGTTTTCCTGGACAGATCAAGAACAAGTAAAACTGGTCGGCGTTTGAAATTCCACGGTACTCGCTGGATGCTTGGCGCTGGAAGCTAACGGCACGGTGAATTAAGTATATATCATTTTAACCGATGCGAAACATACCCCATAATGCTCCAACTACCAACCCGCACCGTGTGCGAGAAACTTTGCTCTTCCCTTGCACCACTCCATGTACGCGGGTCTTGTCTGCAGTGATGTGTGGACTTGCAGAGAACGTGGTAAAATGTCTGCGTCGCGTGGGCATATCGGAAACGCCCTCTATAGTGGGAGAGGTTACATGGCATTGGTGGAGTGGGAGTTGTGTAGAAATGGTGAGGGTGGCTCTCCAGCATTCGAAACGTAAAGTACGAGTTAAATATTCGTGCCCAAAGGAAGCGTGGCAACGCATGCAACGGTGTTGTACGTGTGCAGACTGGGAAGAAGTGGGTGGTGAGTATGCGTGTGAATGGCGGCGTTGATGGCAGAACGTAGGTGGGTGGGGGTGGGAGACGGTATGTGCGTGTCAGACTTGGGCTTATGATCTGCAGAGCAGGAATTCATCTCATATCCGATGAGGGAGAACGGTTGCAAATTTTTGACGTCGTTGGGTGAAGAATTGGGCAAGCGCTGTACATACCAAACAACAACAAATAGTACAGATAACGTCACGTCGTTCAATATTTGTTTATTTCAATAGTACGGCTCTACGGGCATTCCAGGACCTTTCCGACTCATATGGCTCTGCTTGTGCATTTGATATCTTTCATACACCTTTGTCATTCAAACAAGTTTCACAAGCATATTCTCAATTCAAAATAATAATAAAACAAAAAAAAAACAACTACAACCCCAACATCTTCTTTCCCATTTTCCTTTATACTTTCTCAAGGTGATACAAACAGCAAAGACATTGTTTCTTCCTTATCACCCTCTCTGCACTGAAATCCTCCAAGGTACCATGCCATGATCCCTATACTTTCACACGAGATTGTCGTTCCTGCCAATGTTTGCGTTGGCGCATACCTCCAGCACAGTACTTCGTCGTCTATCGTGCTCCTCAGCTTGTGGGGACAATAACCACTTTTTTCCTCTCCCGTTGCTTCATCCTCACAATCATGATCTCCCAGGCGCCATGGATCTGCAGTGAGTTTGAATCCTCTTCTTGTATACTTCATCAACGCGTCGACAGTGTACAGGGTCGTTTTCCCGTCGACATATAGCAGTGGATTAATGAATCCTTCGTTTGCGCATGTCCAACATGGATACAGGCAGACAAGTGATCGCGATGTGATATAGTTCATCACACACGTCGTGTGGAATTGGATGATGGGCGCGATTGCGCACGACCAGTGTGTTACGATAATGTCAACCTTTTTGCCTCTTTTTTCGAGTTTGATGATCTTGGTGATTGCTGAACTGTCGTATTGCTGCTGACGCACGATATTTTGCACTCCAATGTAATTTTCTTTCTCTTTGAAGTGTTTGACAACGTCATCCTCAAATCCTTCCGTTGTGTAGACGTCCAGGTCCTTCGCATTGACCGCTTCTGTTTCTGCTTGTACGAGGCTCAGTGCGCTTGAACCTGAAATCACTGTGCCAGTGATGTCCATGATTTCGATGAGACCGTCGACATCGTTAACGAATGTTCTGAACAGTTTCTCTCGGCGTTTCATCATATAGTCTTTAACTCCTTCTTTATTTTCTTCTCTTGTCTTTGCGAATGTCATAAGATCTGACAGTGTCATTTCTTTCAGGAGGAGCATTTGTACCTCTGGACTGAGCCATCCAATGAACCCGTTAAATTGTTGCATTTTAGTGTTTAGGAGTAATTTGGGAAGGTTGGGAAGTTGGTGGTTCTCTCAGCGGTGACGTCCAATTCTTATTTTCTCCTATCTATTTAGATTTACTTGATCGCTGTTTGTCAGAGTATTTTACAAAACAAGCAGTACCAACTTTAACAAACACATTCTCGTCCCGGCAGTAAAATATGTATGCGCCTATTGTGTTTCATTGTCTTCTTTCGTTTCGTCCTGGACAACTTGATCAGTGGGTCGTATTTTACGTTTCATCCTTATGATTAAGGATCTATGTTAGATATGATTCACAGGTTCTACAACATTACTCACATGTCTATTGCTTTCATCACCACCATATAGTCTTCCCTTCCAAGATCATCAACGTTGGACTTATCGATGAATTTGTACGCGAGGTAAGGGCAATTGTGCTTTCCGTGTAATTCGTGATCGTATAAGATCATAAGTTGGAAATGATTATTCTGTTCTTCAGTGTGCGACAACGTGATTCTGCATTCTTTGATGTTGGCGTCAACGTGAAAGAATTTCTTGGAGCGGATAAGCAGGTTTTGCCGATCGAAAGGTTCTCTGATGATGACATCCACAAACCCATTGGCAGGCGAGTTTGAGACTAAGCATGCTGTGATCGTTCGTGTATCCATTTTGTGTGTGATTGATGTTGTGTTATCTTTTCTTTTTAAATCGTTTTTGTTCACATAAGTCTTAGGAGCCTGCTATTCATTTCGGATGGCGGATGATTCTCCTTTTGCTTCCGTCTTGTGAGACATCCATTCTAACGGATGTTTCTGGAGCTTGTTTGTGGTGGTGTTTGTCAATGTGCACAGCTCGTTATATAATACTGGCTGCTCGCTTGATCTTCGCGCTGTCATGATATTTCGCACTCCATTCACTGCTCTCGATGTCTATGCAATCGAGAATGATATGTTCTCTCATGAGCCGGTGTGGGGACAACAAATCTGCTGAGTAGCAGAAGGTGTTGGGTCTTGCTGCCTAGCTGCTATGCCTTGAGAGACAATGTAAGACCCAGGCTTTCTTGACTAGGGAGTGCTCAAGCAGGGAGAGAGAGAGAGAGAGTGTGTGTGTGTGTGTGAGAGAGAGAGAGAGGGAGGGTGTCACTCCAGACAATGAGGCTAGAACTTGGTATCAGGAGCAAACTAGTGAGCTAAGAAGCTACAACCAGAGAAGCTACAAACTGGGGAAGCTACTACTTAACCCTTGAAGGGGAGCTACCAGAATATGAACTGAATCCTGGTAATGAGTGGAAGTGTAGGGCGAAGATTTGATGATTAGGTAAGCAGTCAAATGCCAACATAAACAAAGGAAAGGGGTAAGTGAAGCTAGGTAGAAACTGTCAATACAAGGCCACAGGGAACTAGTTCCCTACACCGGTGAGTATATCTCTTTCTTTCATCATTTCCTCTTCATTTATGATGTTGTTTTCAGCGCGGGCGAACTTATCATCGTGCCCTGTTTTATGGTTGCGACTGCTCTGAATCTATTTTAACCTATGTCCCTCAAGATGTGGATGGAATTGTCCGTGCGCACATGTTTGTTGGGTCTGGTCTTTATTCACCACGGACACGCTTGTCGACTCGCATCATCTCTGTTTTCGGATTTCCTGAATCTCCTATCAGTAGATTCTCTGATGCTTACAGCGTCATATTTTATCATCCTCATCCCGCTCTTCCCATTAACCATGCGATTTACACTAATCCTTCAAACGTCTACGCTTCCCAATGGTTCGGCAATGTCCTTGTTGTGAAGCATTGCGGTCAGAATCTCAAGACTTATCAATCTATTGGTAGTCATGAGACTGGCCTCATCGATGCTATTTTGTCATGGTTTGTATTTTCCGACGGAATCAATTTGTTATCATTGTTCTTATCAGTTTGCTCGTTTCAGTCTTTCGCATGCTCAGTGAAATCTGTTGGAATATGCGCTAAACTTGGTTGATAACAAGATTTCTATATATTATGTTACAATTTTTGAATGTAATTCATCAGGCGCCTCTCGCTAGCTTCTTGCATGGGATTTGTTCCACTTCTGATATACCACCACAATGTCTTTCCTAAGCCTTCGCAATCTAAGTCAAAATCAGGGGAACTTGGTACAAACCGCTCTCCGTTCTTCACAATTACGACTTCTCCACGCGGACAGTTCTTGGACCCGAAAATTTCCATCAATACAGGATGAAAAGGTCGTTCGTCATTCTGTCTTGATGTAAAGTAGATGTGGTAATACCATTCAGTTATATGTCGTTCTTTTGGAAACAAAACAAGAGGTTGTTGAGGCTCTCCTTTTGGTAGCAACTCCTCTATGACTTGCAATGCGTCCGCGTTTGATGTTGGTCTCGTCTGTTTCACGGGAATGAGGTTTGCTAGCAGAAGTATGAGTCCTTGTGTGACGCTTGTGGATAGTATCATATCAGTTGGAATCTTGACAGAGATACATCCTGTATTCGCTTCTGTTGTTCTCAGCTCTCCTCTTAATCTTTTGATTCGCTAAGTTTCATATCAGTATTCATGTGATGTTCTCTTCGAGTCGTCTTACCCTAATGCTAATCGACCAAGTCGGATTCTGTTCGTTGATCTTCTTGGTCATTTCGCGATAAGTGCAATTTTCCTTTCGCTCGATATTGGCAATAGCGAGCAGAAGGTCTACTTTTGTTGGTTGTTGTTCCATGATAACGACGATGTGCAAGTTAGTTGAATCGATTTATAACCTAACTAAAGGTTTGTCCGTCTCGTCTCGCGTCATCACAGATACACATGTTGCAATTGACGTCATAAAAATACATCATAAAAATACATAGGGGGCAACGAAATGCCAAAACATCTTTCGCGCGTCACACTGATTCATCTTCTTCAAATAGCTAACCCGTCAATCGGACTCACGCCTTGCGTGTCCTCGGATGGCATTTCTCCCATGTTAAGAAGAGAAATTGCAATCATTTCATATTGCGCACGTGAATGCCATTTGTCTTCTTGTTTTTTGGAATACCGTGTCATCTTCATCTCCAGGCTTGAGATCTGTGAGGTTCCACAAAGGCCGCTCGCTATATGTTTTTAAAGATCCTTCCGCTCTGGCGTCGTACACGGCATCGAACAGCATTGCCTTTTATTGCTTGAGTCTCTAAAATGAGTCAATTTAAGATGTACTCACTTCTGTTCCGGTGTCGCTGTTCTTAGGATTTTGCCACTTGATGGCACGGATGATTTGTGTGGCTTGTTGATTAATACCTGTCGACTGTCAAATTTATGTACATGTTGTAAATGGTTACTTACTCATTATAGGGTTTGACATCTTCGCCAACAATATTCCACTTTGTTGTGCCAGTGTTTTTGAGAGTGGCATAATCGTCATGGATGCCTGTTTCTCTGGATTGCCGAATTTGGTGAACCACATTTTCGCAATTCTTCCAACAATCCAAATAGTCAGAGGCTCTCCAGTTGCGGGATCGCATAGAATCTTGCTGCGGTCATTGATTGGTCTATATTGCCCCCATGTCGCGGTCGGCAACAGCTTTCCTAACGCATATATATTGGCGTGTGTGTTCGTATATTCGGAAAGTTTGTGAAGTCGGCTGTCAGTGTACATCAATATAAAATATATGGTCGAAGAATTGAAACATACGCGATCAATATGTCATCATATTCTTCGACCTCTGAATCTTCAATTAAACACTTGGTAGGGTTAGGCAGTACAGATCGAACGCTCAGAGTAGGCTGGGTTGCACCAGATCCTCGTTTGACATCAGGGGTAGTAGTCATTGCTGATTCTCCCTCGCGGTTGAGCGTCGTGTTATTCGCCCTGTTTAAAGTTAAGATGATTTCTATGTTGATCGTGACCATGCTTACTCGTTGTTAATGGCTTGATGCTGATTGTTGTTGCTTTCCTTCGTACATTCTGCGCTTGTTCCATCATCTCCTATCATGTATGTTGGAATAAACCTCGCGACAGTCCAGCAAAACACAATACGTACCTATGTTGGACAGTTTTGTTCTTTTGCTGGACCGTGTCTCAGAATTCGCTTCGTGGTCAGGGACATTGTCAATTTTTGTCTTTGTCATAGTGTTGTGAAGAGTAAGGTGAGCAAAGCGACCCTATTCGCAAAGACGATTTGTCACTCACCAAAATCTCACACGTGAATGTTGGCCCCACCTTCCGCAAAGGATAGTACCTCTGCTCTGTGAGGCGATTCATTAGCTCGTCGTTCTGGACTTTGGTATGTCTCTTATTTTGACCTTGCTCGCATGGTCCTTTCTCATGTTTCACCATATCCAGGAAGTCAACCCTACGCTTGTGGATGCTAATGGTTGGTGGCAAAATCACAAGCCGCTAACACATGATCTCACCACTTCGCGCAAGCCTATATGCATCGCGAGGATTCACGAAGTATAGCCAATTTGTGATGGAATGTATTTATTAGGGTTCAGTTAAATGTGTAAATTATTTGCGGTCGAAAATGAGGGTCGTATGAGTTTTCTTGACCGCTCTTTCCTGTACAGGGGGGGTTGTAGCATGTTTTCGATCAGGCTTCTTGTTTTCCTTGTGTAGATGATTAGCATTGAATCACATTGAATACACTGCGTTCTCACAAGATCCAAATGTTCGATATTGTGTGCCGCAATCAGCCGCACAACGTGCGTGCATGTTAGAAAACACTTGAGCGTGGTTTCTTTGTTCCGCTCTCTGCTCACCACAAAATCCAACTCCGCTCCGACATCGACAAAATCACCCTCAGTCAAGATGATGGAATCAATAGGCAATATTTTTCCAGCTTCTGTTAACTCGGCTGTCGTCAACGGATCCATCACATTCCAATGTTCCTGCACGGGCAAGTATTTTCTCGCTGGATCTTGTGCTTCTGAAAGTATAGGTTCTTTACTCTTGTGTGGTTCACCCCTCTGCCAATACATCGTTAAGACTATTCGTTTTTAACAACGCGGAAGTAACATACTTTGGTGAACGCGCGTCTTTGCAAATATAACTCTTTCCTGCACGGTATTCCTTGCATCGGTAGATGCAATCGCCGGCTGACATACTCACAAGCGAGATTGAGTGAACATATTGTCGCTGCCCAAACATCGGAATGTCCACCAGAACCTATACTGATATGTTGAACCGCACATTTTACATCAGGCTCGCGACTATTGGATTCAGAGTAGGTCTTTTGTGCCAAGATAATGCTCACCCAGACCAATTTCCAAATCTATCAACACGAAATTGTCGTAGGAAACCTTGCAAACGGATAGCGACTGGATAGACTGTGCCCGGCTTAGCATCTGATAGATTTTTATAGATAAGAATGCGGTCTCTTGATTTGTCTTTGCGCTCGCGATCTTGATAGACATCCGCCCACTCTGCCAAAGTTTGCAAAGAATAGGGGAATAATTCCCAAAAATCGAACTCGCCGTTCCCCTGCATTCTGTGAATTTCTTTTGTTATTGTGGTTGGCCAGAGATCGAATGTCTTCTTATTTTCAGATGCTACAGTAACTGTGGTCAATAGATGTTATCGAAATTAGATATCAGCTCACCTGTTAAAAAAGACATAATGAAGAAAGGAGAGTGTGCACAATTTCGACAACCATTAACCCATTCATATATGTTGTCCCAATCATTTGTTCTACGTCATACCGAACAATGTTGCACGTGTTTGTCATGCCATTTCAAATGCCGCTAAATCAAAGCATCACAAAGTCACGGATCCGCGACCAGAAACATCAATGCAGCAGCAGCAGGCTTCTGGATGAACATATGTGAGATGTCCATGGCACGTTGCCCTGTGAAAAACCATCAGCACTGTTGATATTGGAGCGCTACTAGCAAACACTGACGTTCATGTGATAATCATGATTCACCCTACCAATACGGGTCCCCAACACTCTCCAAATAGCATCATTTCTTGTCCATAGAGGATTCAACGCCATGTAATCTTCTGCGGTGGGGTTAGCCTAGTTGTAGCATCACTAGAAAATATGTCTCTCCGATGCGCTATCTGCTCTGCAGTCAACTCCACAAGTGAGTCGACGAGAACAATTGGAGTAGGCCTAGTTTTTGACAGGAACTTGAGAAGCGATAATACTACGCGCCCACCCATTGAGTAATCAATGGTGATATCATACTTAGCAGCCTGAAGATAGGGCACGAGGTCATTTGCCGATGTCTGGACTTGAACGTCAACGCTAGGCTGCCTATGTCCAATAAGGTTTTGGGCAATGACAAAGTATCCTTTGATGTTTTCAACAGATTAGCACTGTCAAAAGGCTTGAGCGAAAAAGACCTGCCTTTGGCTGCCTGCGTCCCGACCTACCCGGGTTCCTAATAGAACGGTGTTAGAGCGCTTTAGCTCAGTTTAGCTCTCGATGGAATGTATGTAATGCTGTCGAGTGAATTTGTCAAGCGATTGCAACTGTCAATGGGAGAACACAGGAAGAAACTGCGGCGCGACCTACCCGGGTTCCCAATAGAACGGTGTTAAAGAGACTACATAATCTGTGATCGATCAATGCTTTTTGATAAGCATGGAAATATATTCATTTGATAAAACATTTGTGCTCGTAAATCATATGCAGAGGCGATTGGGAGGGTATTGAGCCTGACATGTTAGGATTGGAAAGCGGCTCCTGTTGGGTTGGAGTAACAATGTCGATCGATCATGATCGATTGATCGTGTTATTGATGCGTGTTGATCCGTGAGTCACGTGATTTGTTGGAATCGAAATTTTCAAAGTTTTCGTTCTTGCTCCTCAGTTAGTACCACTGGGAGTTCGCTCACACCAGTCGCCAATACATGCCTTACGCGTGGCTCCCCATCATCGGGACACTTTTAGGTGCTTAGGCCCTAATCCACGACCGTGCGCTGTTAACTTGTGCGACTCGGTCCCTGAGCACCAGAGCGCCCTGGGAACCCTCATTTCAAATTACTAACTTTACATTTATTCTAGCTCATGCTACTACTTCGTGAGGTGCCGGTTGTGCTGTAAGTCGGCGCGCTGGCACCAATGAGCGAGGTTACAATTTTTATGTCTCTTTCTGGCCAACACGCCTCGGGCTGTCGAGGGCATCGATCCAACATCCACCATGGCAACCTACGACTCTGCGTCCACATCACTCAGCGTAGCTTCTCCACCAACCGAACGACACTGTCTCAGGCGTAAACGCTCTCCTTCCCCATCATCTCAACACTTCACCACATCACTCAGCGTAGCTTCTCCACCAACCGAACGATACTGTCTCAGGCGTAAACGCTCTCCTTCCCCATCATCTCAACACTTCACCACATCACTCAGCGTAGCTTCTCCACCAACCGAACGACACTGTCTCAGGCGTAAACGCTCTCCTTCCCCATCATCTCAACACTTCACCACATCACTTAGCGTAGCTTCTCCACCAACCGAACGACACTGTCTCAGGCGTAAACGCTCTCCTTCCCCATCATCTCAACACTTCACCACATCACTTAGCGTAGCTTCTCCACCAACCGAACGACACTGTCTCAGGCGTAAACACTCTCCTTCCCCATCATCTCAACACTTCACCGTAAATCCATTTGCTGCACATCGCCACTAGTGGTGCCCACCCTCCGGTTTCAGCACCCTCACCGTACCTTCAACCGTCTCTCCTACACTCCATAATATCTCTACTCCCCTCCATCCTCCCGTTCGACTCTTCCCGAGTCGCTAAGCCTTCTGTTGGCGAAGCGTTTCGGTAGGATGTGCACGCCTGGGGATGCCTTTTGTAGGCAGATCTGGGGTAAACGTGTGCAGCGGGCCTCGGCCATCCATTCGCTGCATCCCACCCTCCGGTTTCAGCATCCTCTCTCGACGCACTTTGCTCCTCTTCAAGAATCCCATCGCACCGGCTCTCACTCCTTCGAACGAGAAGTTGCTGACTCGATCACAACCCCAAAAGACAGCCCGTATGACCTGGTTACGGTCAAGGTCAGGCTTGGGAGAGAGTATTATTCTTTGTTCAGCCCAGCAACATCTTTGGGTCTCGCGTTTGGGTGGACGTCGGGCATTCAGGGTGGACGATACATCCATGAGCATCCTCAGACGCCTGATCCATGAATTGCACAAGACGTCCAGTTTGGCGATACCGTCAGCCCTTGTTGGCACTTGCATTCTGGATCTCAGACGAGGCGAACATGAAGCAATCGAATTAGTCAAAGGCTCCGAGAAGTAGCATGATCTTAACTCGTGGTGCGCCTCCCACCAGCATGTGTATATCAACTAGACCATCAGCATCCTGAAATATAATTACCATCCCACGGGGCGCCAATAAAGATTGATTGATCTGGGTGTATAATCTGTCAAACATTTACTGATGTCCCCCACTTTCCCAACCGTATCACATTTTTATCGTCAACTGCATTTTGTATGTGAAATGGCGCTCTCTCTGGTTGATGGTGGCGTAATACATCATGGTCAGGTAAGTGGGTCAGTGATTACGATTGCGAGAACTGAGCTTGAGCACTCTTGAAGGAGCGTTTGTCTTCATTTGATCATGCACACATCCCTGACACTATTACATTCCTCGTGTGATGATTCTCGTAAAAGATTATCAGTTGTTCCAGATTGGAAAATCGCCCTTGGCCAACCGTGGCCGCTTTCCAATACTAGCATGTCAGACTCAATACCTTTCCAATCGTCTCTGGGTACGCAAGTGAATATGTTTCCATGTTTATCAAAAAGCATTGATCCATCAGAGACTATATGGTTTATTTCACACCGTTCTATTGGGAACCCGGGTAGGTCGCGCCGCAGTTTCCTCCTTTTTTCTCCCATCGGCAGTCACAATCTGTCAACATGAGGTATGTCGCTTGACAAATTCACTCAACAGCATTATATATTAACACTGATGCAGCCCATATAAATACTCATGCATTTGTATCATAACATCAAGGCATTTCCGCCCTCGCTAGAGAGCAATCTCATCCGGCCAGAAAGACAGCTGCTAGCCTGGCTGTTAGGGTAAACAGTGGAAATCATGATTTCTCTGATTTCTCTGACATCCGGGAAATCAATTACTTTCCTCATCAATATACATTTCCTGCTGCTAGCCTGGCTTTCAGAGTAAACAGTCGAATGGCTAATTTCTTTGTAATCCGGGCAATCGGAGGAACTTGATTGCTTGCCCTGGTGTAGGTCTCATAGGAGGCGTAGCAGATTGCACAGAGATCATTCCCTGGTCTTGAAGGGTACTGTATATCGATTAGGGTTAGGGTTAGGGATTCGCACCAACAAGGTGTAAACAATTATGTGGACGCTCAAAGCGAGAACAAGGAAGGGAAGTATGCGGGGCAGGAGCCAGTGCCAATTGAACCAAAGGTGCCAGGTAAATCTATATGCTCCGCACTATAAGACTTGATGTGAGAGTACCATCTGATATATGTTAGCTCCAAATCTTAATTGTATTTAAAAGGAAAAGAGACGCCGGCGTGATGACTTGACTTTGGTCAACATCAGCCATGTCTCTGTCTGTGTTGCAATTCTTGGATACTCCATCTACTACATATTTTTTTGCGCATGTCCACCCTTTGTCTTATTTTACTCAATCTGATCTTTTCCATTCTAGGTCCATGCACCTACACTGTTTTTTTTTTTGTCACCCGGAACGGGAATTCCCCAGCTCAATCTCTCCTGTGGTCGTGAAATTGATAGGACATCGAGAGGTTCATCTTTCAGGGTCTGTATCAGCTTTTCGCGGTGAGCAGACGGGTATATTGAGTTCGGATTGGCAGTGTAGTAGTCTAGCAAGCGTTCCCGGAAGCTAGAGAGACGAAACTTGTAGTTCGACTCGTTGGACCACTCAACTGCAGAGCCAGTTTCAATAGAGACGGGGATTAGAGAGGAGGGCGGATGAGTGATCTGACTGTCGTTATAGAAACATTCATCAGAAATGGAGTACCATCCAGAATATGTGCCTTTGTAGATGAGATCTTGGGCGGCGAGATGGCGCTACGCGAGATGAGTTGAGAACATTGAATGTTTAATGAGAAATGTACACACCCAAACGTTTTCAACAGCCTCTCTATGTCTTGCTTCTGTCGTGCGCAAAAATACCGTGTTACTGATGTTAGCACGAGCACCCAGCCTCTATAACACATTTTATGTCAATGGGTTTAAGGAGAAACGCGCTGGGACACACACGAAATTGTTCGCTTAGAGTATCACAGAGTACAGAAGGCTCTATGCCGCGGTCCTTGGCAGCCTTTTGGATCTTCAAACCATGTTCGTCTGTTCTTGCCAAAAAATGCACTAGACGGTTCGGCTCAGAGATACGTGTAAAGCGAGCAAATATGTCAGCGGTGACGAGTGAGTAGAGGTGACTTATGTGTGGTATTAGGACTCGTTAGTTTAGAAGGTATGAAGAAAATGAGGTAGATACCTGCGTTCGGATAGAAGATGGGTGTGGTGATGTAGAATGGTTTGCTTGTGGAAGTATCATTGGTCGCAGAGAGGAATCGATATGAAGCAAGTGATCTTAATCGACATGCAAGGTAGATGGGAGCCCTTGTTGGAATTTTCCGGCAGGATAACATGCAGGCAACGCGGTGTCGTGTTTCTGAAGTCCTATCGCGTCCTGGCGTTGTTTTGCTTTGTTGAAAGCTAAAGGCTATGTCAAACAAGTGCAAATAAATCATCGCTTGGTCGATGCTGCTTTTTTTGTTACCAACGGCCATCGTCCTATCATCTCCTTTTGATGTGTTCATGAGGGGAGTGCTTCGAAGGTCAGTCTCTCTAACCATAACTCAATTCGGCTGTTTATATCCTTATTAGACAAAATCAACATCTCACTCTATGTAACATCTTCACATCCACCCTCATCTTCTTCATCAAAGGAGTCTCGCCTCCAACTGCTAGATAGATTACAGTGTCAACTAGCTGCCGTCGTCACCCGAAAGATCTTCATAGACTGGCGAAAAACGGGTGTTCAGATCTTGGCAAACGATGAATCTGCTCAAGATGAGATATTCCCTCTTCATTCCTTAGACTTTGATTGCTTGCTAGTGGAAGATATAAATCTCTTGCGTGTTTCTGCTGCTACAAGACTCAAGCGCTTTAACTCATCGCGCGCATCTCCTTGAAGGTCAGAATTCAATGTTTTCGAAGAAAACCACCTAAGAACCGCTACATCCTTCAATGTAGATGCTCGAGACAACATCACATAAATACTCTGCAATGATTTTGCCCATGTCAAATCAACAATCACAGGAGATATCAAACTTCCCTGCACTTTAAAATCAGTGAAAGCCCATCCTGGTAGTATCGGCAATTGCTTGCGTCTTATGCTGAATGATATCTCCTTCGTATGAAATTTAAATCCAGATGTTATTGGCAAAATTGGTACCACGTCAGCCTGTAAACCCGGCACGTGCAGAGCATTTCCAGGGAGATCCACTAATGCATATAAAGCATACCGATTCCCCTCGCTATCTGCTTCATAATGAATCGATTTCAATGTACCTCTACTGCCGTTCACTATTTTACAGCTCATCGCAGCATTGTCAGTTATCATAACTGGCATTCCAGGAATCAATGGCAATTCCCCGAGGGCGTCATTGGTGTGCGTGCTTTGCATTTTCCACAAACACTTTTGTTGATCAGACGTCGCTTTTTTGCCACTGATAGAGTCATGCGCCTTATAGACTTCAAATTTTTGCTTCGAATCATATGCAAATGAACGCGCTTTTGATTCGTTGATGGCATCTCTTAAGAACTTTTTGGTGACAACGATAGGCGCGTCTTTGAATTTTTCAAATTCTTTAGGACAATGAATTTTGATCTCACTAAGTAGGCGAGTTTTCAATATATCATAGTCACTTGGATGTTCGATGCCCAAATCACCTCTACGTGCCTTTCCAATTCGAATTCGATTGAGCATTTCAACAAACAGTGCATCATGTTTAGCCCGCCAATTTTGCTTTAATTCAACAACTGTGCTCACTTGTCGCCACAAAAATGCATCATGGAGAGCAGCTTGTCCGGCAATAGTCTGCAATGTAGCGGGAGCTAGTTGCTTCACTAATTTATAGCTATATAATGCATTAGATTTCGGCGGACGCAATTGACCAAAATCACCTGCAAATATGACATTGACTCCTCCAAGCGGTTTGTCATGGGAGGATTCATCCCATGACTTCGCTTGACAGATTCGTTGAGACACTGAGCTCAGCAAATCAGCAGACATCAACGACACTTCGTCTAAGATAAGATATTGTACAGTACGCCAAATAAATTCTAAATCATGTTGTTTGATTGGTGCATGACGCTTTGGCAAAAACGTCAGGGCATGGATCGTATATCCATCAATTAACACTGCAGCACTGCCTGTTGGGGCGCTCAATGTTAGTTTTTCTGGCGCCCCGCATCTTCGAAACATTTCCACAATTGCACGAATTACATGACTCTTGCCTGATCCTCCAATTCCAGTAATAAACATGAGCAACTGCTCTACATCTTCGCGCATAAAATGCTCGGCGACAATGCGTAAGCTCATCTCTTGTTCATCGTTATCACTCAATTTAAACTCCTCAATTATTTCATTCAATATAATTTCTTTATCCTTCTGTGAAAGTTCTGGTTTGTGATAAACTGATGTAATCTCAGCTTCATCTTCCATCTGATGAAAGGTCAAATTAGGTGCGTCTTCACTTGATGCCATACGAGCCCGCTTAACCTCTCTATCTTGGTTGCCAATGTCCACTGGTCTTTTTCGCTTTCGCATTTCTTTCATCAGTGATGCGTATTGTGGCAGATGACCCTCTTTATCGTCATTTATGAGGTATGTGTGCGACTCTTCTGCAAAGGACGCATTTGATAAAGCTTGATCTGCTACTGAGAATAAACCACCATCCCTCGCCGCTCGCAAGCAAGATTGAATATCCTGTGAACTCTTATCTATCGAATCTTGTTTGGTCGCCACCTCATCCAATTCATTGCTATCTTCTCTCGCATCAAGGGATGCATCTCCCAACAACGCTTCGTCAAATGCATCCATATCAATTTGGGTCTCGTGGTCTCTATCACCATAAATGTGTGGTTTCGCTTGATGTTCCCGCACCAAAGCAGCATGTGCATCGCGAGCATCTTTGCATTCGTTTTCTATGTTCATGTTTCTAATAATGGCCAACAGTTTCGGTGAGAATTTTTCTCTTTCAAAGACTTCATGCCAGGTGATTCCATCGCCTTTTAACTCCCGTAATATTCGCCATGGCTTAAACAATAGCAACATCGCACGACAGTACTCTTCATACTCCTCACAGGTTCGATCAGGACGAGGCAATGTGTTTCCCAATAACACTGGGATCACTGGTTTATTGCGCAAACACAATATATGCGTTCCAAATTGGGTATGCTGCGGTAAAAATTGTGCCCTAGGTAATCGTCTTCTGATTCGTCGTCTCGATGACATATTATCAGCGTCCTCATCACTGTCACTTGCAGTTAAATCATCGTTTTCCTGTAATACGCTCCCTTTCTCTTTCACTGTGCCCTCCATAAATTCCCACAAAGACAAGAGGGAAAAACAGTCGTCGTCTGGCCGCATACTATAATCCATGAAATCGCTCGAAAACTCGACATTGTCACGAGATATATTCACCGTTACTTGTTCGCCATCTGCTAACATATCCCCCTTTTCGCTCTGTTCATCAACATCATCCATCGAATCCAAGGAAATATTGTCAATTTTTGACACAGCGTCAAGAAATTCGTACCATTTAAATGTGTGAAAGACATGACTAGTATAATAGTCACCCCCACCAACCAGGTAGCTCATTACTTGTTGATGAGACATTTCTTGTTTACCCATCATCGCGTTCACAGATTTCATAATCAAATTGCGATCCTTCTGACCCCCATCAGCAAAACCATTTGCATTCATCTCATGCATTTTAGTTGCGTAATCCAAAGCTTGTAAACCGACGTACAATGGTAAGTCACTTTTCGTAATATACTCGGTCGTATAAAACACTGTAGCCTTAGCAGCTTCGCCAGAGCCGATGAACTGCGAATCAGTATTACATTGCATAAGAAACAAAACGAGATCAGTAAAGTTATTCACCCGTCCACGCCAACGTCTCAATTCGATTGAGCCTGTTTGAGGATCGAGCGTCGTCACATCCTGTACAGAGCCATCAAGACGCATCCTACACGTTGAGTCATCCTTTTTTTCACCATTCTTCACATGTTTGAAACATGTTTGGTTATGAACGTGCCAGTTGCATTCTATGGCTAAGCGGGTCAAAAAGTCGGTAAATTCATGTTCAAATGATTTTCGATCCATCTCGATTACCTGCGGAGGCATTTCCAACCGTGGATCTAAATCTTCCACGTTTCGTTGAGGTTTTTTCGCCTGATCAGACGACGTTTCTGGAATTGGCCCGGTATCCTCTGGCAATTCGCAGCTAATGATACTCTCCAACCATGAGAACATCTTACCAGCGAAACCGTCTTCATTCGCCATACGATTGCGTAATTCTTGCGGTCTAGGATTCCCTGCTATCCAAAGCAAAAAGTGACAATGCAGGGTACCTCTACCCTGCGCCTCTACCATGCCATAAAACGCCTCACAATGCCCAAATACCCCCGGCTCGGGCCCATGCTTATATCTTAATATAATATCAATAAAACCACGAATTTGAAGATCAAAAGCAATAGCTGCAGTGTCTGGCCGACTGGCGATGATCTTGGCTCTCGCAAATGATGTCATCAACTTCCATTCTTCCCCATCAATTCCAGCGACAACAGGAATCATACTATTGGTGAGGTCATGTGGATTAACCATAACAAATAACGCAGGTGTGCTAAAACGCTTCATCAGTGCACGAATCTCATTGTGTCTGCATAGTTTATAGCCCGCGCGAATGAGCGCGCGCAATTTCAATGTATTGCTCACGAGTAAACATACAAAAATGATCAATGAGATGACCGACACTTGGAACAGTGACAGGCAAAAAATCCCCCGACGGAAACTGATTCAAAAAACGCAAACGAACTCGAGTGATCCCGAAATACCCGAAAAACTTGCGTAAAACGCACGTCGACACGACAGAAAACCCATCATCGGGTATTTCTTGCTCAGAAACGACCATGGCAACGGGCGGAACAAAGCCATCGCTTGCAGAATGAGATGTCGAAGAACTAGTAGCCATGGCTCACAAAGGGGGTGAACAAAAAAACAATAGACAGGAGACCCAAGGCGTTAGAAAGCCACCAAAAAAGACAAATACAAACAAACAACATAAAGAGTCCGGGATGATCGGTGTTTCATGGCTCAACATCCAGAAACCAGAACCCTTTAGAGGGTCCTGGAACTCCCCTTCGAACTCCCCCTGCAAGTACTCTCAACAGCCACTCCTCTACGTACCTGCCGGTTCTATTTTGGCGAACAAGTTCATGCCCATGTTTGAAAAACTGGCTGCGTACCTGGCGGTCGCGTATCCCGCCCATTCTGACGCTGACAAGTTGAGCTACTGGACGTATATTCCGTATCATGCGTACCTCGCAGCTTAACCCGTAGAGCAAAATCCATCGCCTCAATTTTCCTACTGTCAGCTCCTACTTTTCCGAGCATATCGTTTGCATTTGGGGTGTTTGAAGATAGCGATGGTTTAAATCATTGCTGGATTCTAAACACGCCAATGCACACTTTACTCATCGCTATGCTATTGTGTCTGTCCTCGCGTCCAAGGTCAGATGGGCGAGATTCTATAATCCTCTGCTAACTTTGAGCACTGTTAGGGCGCTCTTATTTGGTGGTCCTTGCCGACAGTATCATCACTTTGGATACAGCATGCTCAGGCATATACCGCTTTCATGACTCTGATCAGTATTTTAGTGATGCCCCTCCGCCTGCCGCCAATGACGCTGATCAGTTATTCACAGGTACGTCGTCCTACATTTTCAATTAATGCTCACATCAAATGTATTTAGGTGATGGTGCACGCCTCAAGCTGTCGTTTGTGCGTTGGTGAGGGATTCTGATGCGCAGATGCACCGGAAAACCAATCCAACTACCCAGAGCTAGCGAAGCACATGCTACTCCACCGTTGGTCAGTTGCAAGTAAGTGCGTGTCTCATCTCGTCCTACATGAATACCATTAACTACATCCAGGTGATCTCGTACGCCTCGATCTGTCGTTCTGGTGCCAGTGAGTTGGGGGACTCGACCTGATCCGTCAGCGCCAGTGGTGCACATGCACAATTTATCAGGGCGTTCTTCGCTCGTTCCCCTTTTCTTTTCAAGTACCTCTCCAACAGTTGTTGTGACTCCGCCTTCCGATGCTGATGTTTTGCCAGTAAGTAGCTCACATAAAATGTATTTGAGTGATGTGCATATCTGTCGTTCTGACGCTGGTGGGTTGAGTCCACTTGTTGCTGGGATATAAACAACAAATGTGATTCAACTTTCCAGCGTTAGCGAAGCACACAGTGGATGGTATGGACGTCCTCTCAAATAATTCTTGGTTGACTCTAGGGCGTCAAGACATTAGAATGCTCGGGTAACCAATGTCGACCATTATGACCTGTATCTCTGTTTCGTCTCACTGCGCTTGCCCATTTCTGACTCGCCTTTCTGTGCAGAATTATATAGCATCAAGGGCAAAGCAAACGTAATCGGTATTGAATGTCGAGGAGCCCGATTATAAGGGACGAAGTGCATTCAGCCTTATCGGAGTTGAGTATTTACAAAGATCACCATCATTATCAACGTTGGGACTACTCACAGATCACAACGTGTTGCTGCTTCGAACGCAGTGAATAATCCAAATATCGTTCATCAACGGACGCACAGAGAAACAGATGCATCTCAGATTGTTGTGCCTTCCATCGTGTATGCTGGTTGGTGTACCCCTTGACCTTCAGGTTCGTGACAAGAGCAATACTGATCTTTTCACGAGTTAGCTGTGTCCTTGCGAAAAAGATAGCACGGCTACCTCGCTTCACCTACCGTTGGCGTGTTGAGTGCAGAGCAAGTCTTCTCTGGTGAGTGGACCAAAGTTTGCAATTCGTTTTTCAAGATGTGGGCTAATGTCATGTTCTTATCTGTTGGTGGGTGTTGAGCGCAGAGCAGGGTTGGCCAGTCTTCTCTTGCAAGTAGGCAGTCCCGCTGTTGGATGCGGAGGTCCCTTCTTCTCAATCATCGCTGTACTTCTTGTTTTCTCATCAAATCCACGCCGAATTTAATCATGGTCTAATACAATGTATTCGCGCCTCAGGCTGTCGTTCTGGCGCTATTGGGGTGGGATGTCGGTGAAATTGCACAGGACACCGAACCGAACTCGCCAACACCTGGTAGGGATGTACATGCCACACCATGTATGACACGGACACGCTCTCGCAGTCTACACATCTCTGACCGTCAATGACAACCTCCAGGACGCCTGTTGCTGTTATCGATACCTGGGCGGGCTACCCAATTCCGGTATTCTCTTCCATGATATATGCTGTCGGTTAAGATCTTGCGTTTCTACTCTCATCCTTCTAGTTTCCTACAAGCAGATGTATGGAACTGGCGATCTTGAATCTTGTGGATGAGTGCTCGATATCAGCGTCAGAAAGGCTGAAAGATCGAAAGTGACGTGAATTCATAATGTGGTTGGGGCGCAGTCAAAGACAAACAAAGTGGCCGCTGAAACATCCACGTGTCTGCAACGTTGTGTGCGCGCGTATTCAGAACCGTTTGATGCGATGGGATAAGGAAATCTGGTTTCTGTACACGTTCATGCGGGGCAAAACCAAACCTATAAGCGAGCAACGATCAAAGTTGAATGCCTGTAGATTGACGCGTTAGCACTGATTGTAAATTTGGTCATGGCTGTGAGCCGAGAAGCGATGAGAGGCAAATGTGTTGTTCGTATATCTAGAATTTTTCTCGTCCTTGAAACTTCAATTCCGGAATCCAGGACACGAATCAGATAAATTCAGCACATTCTCAATCAGTGATGGTTCTTCTCCATTTTGTAGTAAGAGCCTCCAGACCGAGTAACGTCTATCGTCTGTGAAAAACGAACCAGCAGCTGCATTCTCTCCTCTCTGGCAGATTGGGATCAACTATGCATCCGCGCATGCAGTATACCTTCACTAAACCGAGATCGATATTTGGGAAGTTCTGCGCGCTAATCCACGTATTGGTTTTGGTTGGGCGAAATATAATGTCACCAATTCGTGATGAGATGCGATTCAAGGGGTGTAGTGACCATACGAGATACGACAAGGGACTACAATTGCAACTGAATTATCAGGGAACGCCTTTGAAGCTGATCCACAGGCAACTTGAAAAGCGCCAGCGGCTGCTTCCAAGTTCTCCAGTATTAATCTGGGCTCCTGTGGATTGTGATTTTGGACGAGAAAAGCAACTGAACGTACCTGTTTACCCAGTGTAAGAGGAACATCGATAATCGGCTTCATGCATGATCCACACGAAGAGACTACCAGGTTGATATGTGGTGTGAGGTTAGTGGAAGCGGCAGCAGGCGACTGGAGGCCAGGCGGTCGTGTTGCCGATTGCGACTGAAAATTGTTAGTTGAAATTAGATCACGGCAATCAACACTCGCATCCTCGCAGCGATTGAACCCACCTGAGTAGTGACCGCACCGAACGAGAGCGATTCGGAGGTAGGCGCGACATAACGGGGAACTGAAAGAGTGCCACCCCATTTGTCTCGATGGATGGCTCTCGCAGACGTATATGGGAGAGTTTCGGTTCTTCTTGGAAAGCTCAGGTAAAGATACAACGGGAATTAAGAACAAGGCCATTCCTCACCGAACAGGAATGTGAGAGGTCACTGGCCAAGTGCCTCGTCGTGTGCTACTGTTTGGGAAGATTGATGAAATAGGTGAGAGTAAAAAAAACCTTACCAATCAGCAGCAACCTCGCAAATGCCTGCACGGTCCTCTATACATTTCATGTAGAGAACGCCAGCATATTCAAGTACAGCCTGGAATTTGTCTTGGTGACTTGGCTGCTGCGTGATTGGCCTATGACACGAATGTGAAATGTGACGTGGTTTAGGGTTGTCATGCTTTGGCAGAGACAGTGGCTGCTGCTGCTAATGAGCATGTGGTGTCGGTCTCTGTGAGTGATGATGTCGAGAGGAGACATTTGGAGATCCGACAGCTTTGCTGAGACTTGTGATTTCGGTGAAGCGGAGTTCTGCAGAAATTTTTCGTGCCGAACGCCCATGCATGCCCCAGTTATGGCTGCCTCGGGCTCGAGGACTGATCCCGAGTGTAGTAGACGAATGGAGGTGGTCGTTCCTTCTTGAGTATGAGATGTGAGACTTCGGTCTTCCCTTGCTGCACTCCAAATACACGGTTCCTGTTTGCAGAAAGGTTTGGTGTTGCGCGTTTTTGAGCAGGGTGTGGGAATGTGTGCGTCGCGTGGGGTCGTGTTGGAAGTCGTCTATATGGCGAGGAAAGTGACGTGGAATTGGTTCGATTAACGAGAGCGCTCTCATCGAGTCACGCAAAACGTGGAATGCGACAAGACTTGCCAACCTGGACCTTTCTGAAGTCACAGTAGATTGATTCGGTGTAGAAACACCCGCGGACAATATCACCTTGCTTGCAAGGTCATATGCCAGGTGGGTAAATCTGACGGACCACTGGCAGACCAAATAAAGCCAAATATCGTTAAACAATGAACTCAATTTTTCACGTTTTGAACCACTCCCATTATCTTCACATAAATTCCAATGGCTGGTAATCAATTCGAAAATGCTCTGGAACGATTGAGTATGAAGGTGATCGTTGCAGTTACTGAGGACATCGAGTTACCTTTGACTCGAAACAGCAAACGAAAACGAAGTGCCTTGCTGGACACTGTACGGGATTCAGAAGCTGCTCGTCAACTCATCATCGCGGCTGGTAAGAAGAAGACACCGGACGTAGTTGAGACTTCGAATCCATCAGAACTCCACCACGCTTTGCAGCAGCTTACGGTGAAAGAATATTTGACGACAGCAGGTGGTGGAAAATTCTCGAGAGTTAACAAACGCAGACGATCAACCTTGATAGAGGCCGTCGAACGATCCCCAGAATTACAGAAGTTGATGATTTCTGCTGCAGCAGCAAAAGAAGAAAGGGTACATGAAGATCGGGAAAGAGCTTTGAAGAGAGTTTGCTTGCAACAGGAGCCGCAGTCGACGGATGACGACCATTTTCTTGAAGAGGTGGAAAAGTCGGTACACGAAAAATGCCTGTCAAATTTCATCGATCGTACAGAAAATGATGCGACTCGACAAGCTGTTTGCATTACCTGTGCTGGAGAGTATTTCGCGTCAGAGGCAACCGAAATCGCTCTTCGCGATATCCATAACAAAAATGTTCTTAGACCGTTTCAAGTTCATCCGCATCAAAAATTGCTCGACGATATGCTGTTATATCATCAAGCTGTCTTCAACAAAGGAGAGGATCCCTATGGATACATTTGTGGATCTTGTCTTGACAATATCAACGTCAACAAGACTCCCATGCTCTCTCTCGCCAATAACCTCTGGGTCAGAGAGATCCCTAATGAGCTCGCGATGCTCGTTAGCTAGCAACGGTATATTCAGTAAATGCGTGCCACAATCACAATGTGCAACATGAGCAAATTAATCGGGGTTAAACTTGTTTATACAAGTTGAATCAATTCGCGACGCTGGTCGAAAAAGCTTTTAGCCTCGTGACTCAGCGTCATCATTAGAGGCCCCTTACATTTTGGATATAAGTGTCTAACAGATGAGACTCGTCTCTTCACGTTCGCACTCCTGTCCTTCGAGCACCGTTTGCTCGTGCACATTTTGCACCGTTTGTTTTTTCGTCAAAAATTGAATCTTCGCTTCACTCAAATATCGGTCATTCTTCCAAAATACATGTCAAACCCGGCAAACTCAAGCAACAATGCCAGCAGTTCGGCGCAAACACAATCGTCTCTTAGGGGTCCCGGAATGCGAGGGACTTCAGTTGAAACCGACACTGATGGAACGCATACATCGGAACAGGACGTGGCGAAGAGATGCCTCGACGTCGTCCAAGACTTCAGAGCCGGAAAAGGTACTAAATTTGAGGCATCATATGTCATCTCTGGAATCATCAGGGAATGTGTGCCCTCAACCTCAATTGAAGACCCCACTGATATCGCGGCTATCTACCTTACCATGCTCGATGAGTGGGAGTCAGAGCAGTTTCGAGCTAGTCGACGAGGATCGGGAGCCAGTAGAGAACGACGTTCGGTTGAACCAACGTCAAACTCACACGACGAAGAAGAATCTCCTGGAGAGGATCTCGGGAGTCAACGAGCCAGTGTCGAACCAGGACTACCTGTTCGGAAGCGAGTTAAGCTCGACTTCACCTGTCTTGATCTCAAACCGACAGTACACCAGGAATCAAATAAGCCCCTATCCGCCAACCTCAAACAAACCATCCGGATTCTCCAGAACTGGTCGCAGGACCAGAAACAAGCAAAACTTAAGCTCATGTACCACGAGCGAAGTCCGGAGTTTCACGAATCAGGGTGGGCAGATATTGTCGTGGGAAGAAGTATCAACCTTGACGCCATCCATACCATCATCACCACTTCACGTGCCGTCGATAAACATACCGAAAAAATTGGAGATGTTGAATTCACGTACGGAATCTCAGAAACGGCCACGAAGAAGATTACCACGCAGGGACAATGGAATGCGGCTTGGAATAGAGCGGCTCGAGCCCTCAAATTTGCTTTCCCTTATCGACAGGATGAACTTAATGCCTACGCAGAACACATCAATGAGCAATTCGACCAACAATTGGACACATGCCATGGACGAGTCCTCCGGTATGATAAGTCCGTTAGATTCAGAGTCGGAAATACTCGCAGGTATGAGTTGTCCGATTTTGAGTATTTCAAGGACATCTACAGCTCGCACTTCTCCGCCGGTGGAAGACTACACAATGACACCGGAGAATCAAGTAAGTCCGCAGGACGAGAATCATCAAGTTCGATCAAACGTGATCCCTGCCGAAAATGGAATATCGGAGAGTGCACACGCAGCGCAGCCAGCTGCCACTATGCACATGTCTGCAACGTTGAGACAGACGGCCGGGTCTGTGCCCGCCGACATGTCAAAACGAAGCATAACGACGACATTAAGGCCAAATCAACCTGAGGGATCTCTCACGCGTCCTCGTTATCGTCGAGGGTTGGTTTGGTCTCCGACAGATATTTCTTTCAGTCCTACAGCACGCTCCTCGGAGTATGCAGACCCAGTTCCTACGGCGCCTTTGGACCTTGCCAATAGCGATGCAGCCCTTACTGTCGCTAATCATCCGGAACTCTTCAAAATAGTCACTCCGATCAATGTTGATCGTTTTCAAAGTCTCTTAGTGGACCACCCTAATCAGCCTTTTGTACAATCGGTGTGTCGTGCCCTGCGCGAAGGTTTCTGGCCGTGGGCAGACACGTCAGATGAGTCCTATCCTTCGATCAATGATAATTCGATGCGAACATGCGCGAAATCAGACGACCAGCAAAAATTCATCGAGGAGCAGCTCGAAGAAGAGATTAAACTGGGACGAGTGTCAGAAAGTTTTGGAACTGATTTGTTTCCCGGAATGTATAGCGTTCCGATGCATACGGTACCCAAACCCAATTCTGACAAGATGCGCCTCGTCGTCGACCACACTGCTGGGGACTTCTCGTTGAATTCAATGATCGACTCAGACGCTATCAAGGGAACCAAACTCGATGGCTTACATTCGCTCGGTGCTTCACTGCTTCAATTTCGGCAGGAGCATCCTGATGAAAACTTAGTGCTCTTCAAATCCGACGTTTCTCAAGCATTTCGACGTTTACCTATGCACCCGCTGTGGCAAGCCAAGCAGGTGTTAACGGTTCGTGGTCAACGATACGTTGACCGTAATAATAACTTCGGAGGGCGAGGTTCACCCAAAGTGTGGATATCGTTTATGTCACTCGTTGCGTGGATCGCGATTCATCAAACATTGATCGAAGCTCTGAAGCTCTATATGGATGACTCGTTTTCTTTTGAGGTAGCAGGACAGATGCTATACTATGCCCCATATCAGTGTCACTTCCCCGCCAAACAAACTCGTCTTTTACAGCTTTGGGACGAGATCGGTGTTCCTCACGACCGTCCACAACAGCTATTCGGATCACCGCTGACAGTCATTGGTTTTGACGTCGACCCAAACGCCATGTCCGCAACACTACCACCACACAAAAAGGAGGAACTCGTCTTGCACTTGCGTCGCTTCGCAGGCAAGAATTTTCGGTGGACACTTCGCGAGTTTCAGCAACTTGCTGGATGGTGTGAATGGTCTTTCAATATCTTCCCGCTCCTTAAGCCAGGACTCTCTGCTGTGTACGAGAAGATCCGAGGAAAAACTAATCCTCACGCAAGACTCCATATCAACAACGCCATCATTGACGAGCTCACGTGGATGGCAACTCATATTGAGCAACTCCCTGGATTGTTGTTCTATAAATCATTGGATTTCAACCCACTTTCAGATGACGTCGTCGTTGCCTACACGGATGCATCAGGAGTGGGAATGGGCCTTTGGTTTCCTCATGATAGCTTCGCGGGTCAGGCACCTTTGCCTAACGATGCCCCCAAGGACACCATCTTCTTTTTTGAGGCCCTTGCTGTCTGCTCAGCGGTACATGCTATCCGCAACATGACGGAAACTCCGTCGAGAATGCTCATCTATACAGACAACACCAATACCGTGGCTATGTTCAACTCGCTTCGTGCACATCCTCCCTACAACTCCATCCTGCTTTCGGTAGTCGATGTTCTGGTGGAATACGAAGTGGATTTGCGTGTCGAACATATTAGTGGGTGCGAGAATCGTGTCGCAGACGCTCTCTCGCGATTCCAAAACGAACGTGTTTTGGAGTTGGTCCCAACGGCCAGCTTTTTTGACTTCGAACCCCCTCGAGATGCGCTGGGGGCAGCCCAAAAATGATGGAATTGTCTGCGTCGTCCAGGCAACCCATTCGGGAGGCCTGGACAACTGAGCGTCTCTTATATGAGCGTTCAATCGCACTCGGCTTCGCGGTCGAATCCACTACAGCTTCTGTTTACGACTCCCACCTCAACTCTTATATTACATTTTGTCGGCTGCATCAACTCTCTATCGAACCTACAACCGACACACTTTCATTCTACGTCGTTTGGCTCTCACACCACATCGAGCCTCGTTCCGTCGACTCTTACCTTTCGGGTATCGCAAATCGCCTAGAAGACTCTTATCCATCAGTACGAGCTGCCCGTCGTTCATCTCTGGTTGCGCGCACCCTTCGTGGCTGCAAACGCCGCATGTCTAAACCAGTACAGAGAAATTTACCTCTGTGCGTGGATGATCTTCAACGAGCTCGCGCACAGTTAGGATCATCACCAGAACATGACGACAGCCTTTTCTTAGCCTTACTATTCACCGGTTTTCTATCTCTGCAACGACTCGGAGAATTAACATGGCCAGATGCCATCAAGCATCAGACGTACAGAAAGATTCCTTTGCGACACACCCTCGTCATCACACCCAACTCTATCTCCTACACACTACCTTATCAGAAGAACGACACTTTCGGGACTGGAACGACCATCCTGATATTGTCCAACTCCGTAACTGGCCTCAATCCGCTACCTTTGCTACAACGGTACTTTACATTCCGTGACACGGCCTTCACCTTCCGCCCAGCGCTGTGGTTAACAAGCGACGGCTCCATACCGACCAGAAGCTGGTTTCTCGCACGGTTGCGCAAACATTGTGGAGCGGCGATGTCAGGTCATTCGATGAGAGCTGGAGGTGCTACGGCACTCGCTATCGCGGGAATGACCCCAGATCTTATTCAGGCAGCAGGTCGGTGGTCCTCTGATGAATTTAAAAAGTATATACGCCAACACGCGTTCTTACTAAACGCTCTACTTCACGGCTCAGCTCGCGCGCCTTCGAATTCCCACGCAACAACGTCTCTCGCAACAACGTCTTTTGGCACCAACACAACAACGTCTCTTGAATCTCACAGCAACTCTTAACAACTGTTTCTTTTCATTCTTATCCACGCATTCGCATCAAGAAAGGCACCAAGACCACAAAATCATAAAAACAACATAAATCTATTGAAAAAAAAAAAAAAAAACAAATTAGCCCTTTAGTATGTCTATCGTGCCTTCGTCACTCATGTCTTATTTCACTCTTGCCTGCTGGAGTCTGCTTGTAGTTTTATTGCTTTCAAAACGCACATCCTCCAGTCTCACATCTATGTTGCCTTATGCTGCCTTGACTTGTATTTCCTGTCTCTCGATTCGCAATAAAACTTATCCGGGTCCCCCGAGCATGGAGCTGGGGGACTCCGCTTGCCTAACAACCGCGAGACATTCATCCTAGCGTAAAATTGATTCAAGAGAAATAAATAGGATCAACTCGGATCAAGCAAGGTGTAAGTCGGCATCGCCGACCCCTAGTTTGGAAACATTGGCAACAAAATTTGAACTTCGGACGTATACGTACTGCAGGATAACATAATTACTGACATGGCGATTATATGAGTTCAAGGTTTTTTGTCAGAACTCCGACGACATACAGGTGCTTACTAATCGAATGTAGTACGTACTCGATGCCGAACCTCCGCTATCAGTTTCCTACGAACTTTTCACAAAAACAGTGAAAGTGACCATGGCACAATGAACTTACAAGAGACACGAATGCATAGGAAACCTCTATTCACGTATTTCAGTGTACGAGTCTCCTCCCTTACATGCCAACCCCTAGGCCTCATCAGTGGATACGGTGGAACAACTATTTTTCCTTCATGAACAACCACTTCCCGAGTCGCTAAGACAAGCACCTGTCACCCATGGCCTGATCGCAACGATGAACGGCACGCGGGAAAGAAACACGTTGGCTATCATTTGTGGCTCCTGTCCAATGTGAGTGATCGCGCCCACTTGGCAGTGAGTTTGAGCTTTTGAAATCCCCGCTAACTATGAGTGTCGTTAGGGCAATTTAATTCAGTGTCCATTGAGCACGCCCTCCTTATGACGATGCTCTCATAACTCTCTTTACACGCAGTACCCTCACATTGTCATAAATCTGAATTACTTTCTGATCCTTTGCCTGGCAACGTTGGCCAGACACATTCCCATTATTTTGTGGCGGGGACGACTAACAAACGATGTCTAAACAGGCCCTCGACCTGTGTTCTGTCGCCACTACTGTCATATCCGCTGCCGCCGCTTTCGAGTGGCTACCAGGCACCCAGATGGCAAACCAATGAATGTGGAGCCGGCGTGATCCACTTTTGGAAGGAGTGAAATGGAGTCGGTCGTCTGGTCTGTACGCTTTTTGGTGACCTGGTGCGCGTTGAAAACCCCTTTGATGGCGTTTTGAGGATGCGAGAATATGCACAAAAATGCACTTCATTCTTCATGCATCCAGACCTTGCGGGCGCTTGATATTCAGAGTGGGATTCTATTTTGATGAAATTAAACAGGACAATCAATCTGAACCAACTTCGCTAGCACCAGCGACGGTCATGCTATACCATCTGTGACGCTCTCAGTTTACACATCTCCAACTACTAATGACGACCTCTAGTTGCTGCCATCGGCGCCTGAACTGGCTAATTCAGCTGTTCTCTTTCAAAATTTCTCATCTTGTATGCAATTCTTTGGCTGTCTAACCTTCTCATCCTTCGACTGTGCAGTGGATGCATCTGATTTGTATGGGCGACGAGCGTTGTTGTGCTGTGGTACTTATATGCAGCGAAGGATCATTCGGCAGTCGCAAATATTCTCTCCAGGACACATGAGAGGTTGCGTCCCGATATCAGCGACTGCGGAAGACTACATACGGTTTGAACAGTTGATATGTGCGACGCACAGGTTCAAGAACCAAATTGGTGGCATTCATACAGAGAGCTCTGCCAGTGCCAGCGCTGTTATCAAAACGCTCTCTCCCGTATAGCTTCACATCCCTTTCATCAGCGTGGTTCTCTGATCCCAGTCGTCCGTAAGGCTACGCAGCGGTGGCCATGGATAGAGGGTTCTCAGGTGACGGCTGGTTGCACGATAATCCTCGCGTCACGTTCGACTTTTCTAATTCTGCGGGTGGACCCTTCGCTTTTGCATTGCAGCGTTAGAGATGCATTCAACGTTCAACGTCGGTCAGTAGAGCCAGAAAGTGAGAAAGCCTGGATGAGCGTGTACCCAAGAATGATCGAGACAATGGGACAAGGAAAGATGGTCTTTGTCGTCTCTGTAGGGTATACAATGTTAATAGCAGTTGTTCATGTGTCTGCTGGCGGCCAAATGATGCTACAAACGAAGAGCGAGCAACGACAAAGGTTGAATGCAGGTTGGTCGAATGCTATAGTGTCGGGCCATCTAGATCCGCCAGAGGCTCACAGGCATACAGCAACACTGGCGTGTGGGAAATAGAAACGAGATTGGCGCTCTAGCACAGGAATACCGCCCACGGCCGCGAGAGGCGGTGAGTCAAAAAGCAAGAGGAAATAAATTTGAGAGATAGCACATTTCTCAAGGACGACAGCTGTACTCACATTGTAGCATCCATCCCTCTCTCTCGCCTCTTGGTAATATCAACTCTCATCTGAAGTTCCAGCACGGATGAACTGACGATCAGCTCTACTATAGGCAAAGTGTTCTGGAGCGAGTTGGGAATCTTCAAACGACGATCAACGTCAGTCCCACAGCACAGAGGAGAGCTCACCACAGTCCTTCAAATATATCCAAAGAACACCTTGCTCCTACTTAACCGTTTCGCTCGCAGAGACGCAGCCATAGCTTCTACATCGATGAAGGCAGCCACCACGAAATTGATTCTGAAACCGGTAATGACTTTGAAGGGTCATGGAGGTTGGATTCAATCCATATCCTACTTTGCTGAAGGCCAGCGAATGATCAGCGGATCTTGGGACACGACCGCTCGGCAATGGGATCTGAAGGCGGGTAAGGAGATTGAGGAAGCCCGGGGTGTTTGCGAGAAGAAGGTATGGGCAGTGGTGGTATCAAGGAATGATCGATGGGTTGTTACTGCTGGTGGGGATGAGGAAACCGGGGAGCTGAAAGCCTGTGAGGTTGAGACGGGGATTGTGAAAAATTTTGAAGGCCACTCAAAGAGGATCACATGCATTGATATCTCCACGGACAGCAAGCTGCTGGCGAGTGGGTCACATGATGAAACAGCGCGGATATGGAATTTGGAGACCGGCAAACTCGTGGCTGGTCCATTCCA
Organism: Suillus clintonianus; assembly: GCF_016758775.1. NCBI lineage: Eukaryota > Fungi > Basidiomycota > Agaricomycetes > Boletales > Suillaceae > Suillus > Suillus clintonianus. The sequence continues at coordinate 198,870 of NW_024539273.1, read as the reverse complement.
GAGTGTTATGTGGGTGGGCGCAGTTCGATTCTCGATGGATTCGAAGAAGCTCGCAATCAAGTCAATTGTGGGGAAGTGCCTTGAGGTCTGGGATATCCAAGAACAGAAATTGGATGTGAGTGTAGGGAAACGAGCTGGAGGGAGTGTGATTCCAGCGCCAATTTTCTGGACAAACAAAAACAGAAACATCTTGGCCACATTCAGCTTCACGGAAGATATGCATGACAGTGCCAAGACAATTTACGAGTTTGACGCTTCGACGTTGGAGATTCTCGGAACTCCCTTCGAAGGGCACACCAAGGTTGTCACAGATCTAGCACTTTCATCCGACAACATTCTCCTCGCTAGCTCTTCTTGGGACGGCACCATCAAGCTCTGGGCCTTCGAGTCCCGCCAACTCCTCGCTTCCTACGACGTTCAAGATCCCTATGCCCTTGCCCTCTCACCCGACTCACGCAAAATAGCTTGCACGAAATGGTTCGACAAGAACGATGAGTACAAGATTTACATATGCGATACTCCACCCGATGTGCTTGCTGAGGCCCGTGTATGTCCCCGAAAACATCTGCTCGTGTGCTAATATTCCCTTACAGACCAGTGCACGCAAAAAGTCAACCATCGATGATCTTCTAAACGTACGTGTCTCATTCATTTACTCATTACACCACTCACACATAGTTATCATTGCAGTCTGACGCAACTCGTCGTCCTCCTGCCGTGCGCCGCAGACCTCAAATACCTATCGTACCTATGACGCAGATACCTCCACCTACAATCGACCCGCAGAAACCCATATTCCATCGCCTCCGCAAACTTCTTCCCTTCTCTTCTCGCACAGCCCCAATTCTTCCTGTCCGCAATCATATTGAGCCTCGCGGTCTTCTAGATGTATGTCCCCTTTTTTTGCTCATTTCTCATTTGACTAGATAATTGCAATGCAGTTCCCTGCTACGTTGCCCTTACCTTCCAATCGCCGTCCTGCAGCAAGCCCTTCGTCGACTCCCTTCAACTTGCCCGGTGGCAGGGCCTTTTTCGATCCCATTCTGTCGTCGTCAGACAAGGGGAAGCAAAAGGCGCGCGAACGGAAACGAGAACCTGTAAAAGTCGTCGATGTTCCCCTCGGACAAGCCACCTATGTTTGTTTTCTACAATCCCGTCGTGTTCATAAGATCTGACCGCATCATTTGTTAGGGCGACGCTGTCGGTGTGGACGACGGAATACGACCCTATGTTCTCTTCTTTTGCCTCAGCTGGTTCCAGAAGAAGGAGAAGAAGGAGGTGCCACGGCCAGTCTATGATGACGACCCTGAGGACGACGAAGATGAGGAAGATATTCTCAATCGAGTCGCTGTACCTCCTCCAAAGTATAATACACCTATTTTTTCACTCAATTGATCAACTGATGCAGCCATTTAGGGTCCAGCTCGAAGAAATTGAATTGTCATCAATGGCTACTCAGTCACAGCCAGAGGCAGGACCATCTCGCCTAGCGGTAGTTGACGAACACCCAAAGGCGCAGTCTTCGTAACATACTCCATTCGTTGGTCATTCCATCTGTTGAATCTCGCATTGCACCTGTAGCTTTATGACACCATGTAACTCGCCTTTCTGTGTAGAATAAATTGTGTTTTGGACAAGTAAATATTGTCGTTTGCTCACTCATTTACATTGGCAGATAGGTAATGCAGGTTAGATATTCAAGCTCAAGTTGGAGACGTGAAGTTTGACAAGGGATGCCTGAAATATCTACGCCTGTCATCAAGGAATATCCACTCGTTCTCCGCTGCTAAACATCGTTATAACATACATAAACCCGTACTCTGCCTATCATACACGTCTCACTCACGTCGGCGCAGCAAATTTCAATCGAGCACTTTGTTGTCTTGCTCTCTAGAAGCACCTCAGAAGCGAATTTTATCCTGACAAGGCATGATATCATACCTTGCGAGCGACCGATGATTTTCGGCCTCATGCGTCAACAACCCATTTCGAGTGGTACACTTTTCTGTCGTCGGACGCCATTTTCACCGATATAGCCAAGTGGTTGTCGTCGTCGACTTTGTCGATGCTAATGAATGTGCTTTTGACAAGCGAGACGGAGCCTGCGCAAATGGTGTCCACAGTGTCGCGTAAGATCTTGTCAAATGAAGCTCGGTCAAGGTGCAATGCCGTGCCGGACGGGGTCATCATTGCATAAGTCTCTTCCAGCTCAGAAGTTGCCCAAGCCGAAGCATTGCCGGTGCATTTGATCTGAACGCTATCAGTGCGGTCTTTGGACAGTTCGTCAAGAAGCTGGGAAGAAAGCGGCGCGAGACTGGGTTTTGCGGCAGCAGGTGATGATTCCCAGATCGGATGGATATGAGCGAACGGCAACTTGAAACATAGCACAGACGGGGGAAATTCCTAAATATGCCGGGGTTGGCTTCATCTATGATCAGAATTGGTGTACCAGGATTGGTGCGAAGAGGGCTAGAGCAGTTGCGCAACGATGGCATCTGAAGACGTGTAAGGAGATCGAGGAGGTGCGTGTGTTTGCAAGGATATGGTAATTGCAGTTGCGGTATCTTGGCAGAGACGGTAGTCACTGATGATGATGAGCATGTGGTGTTGGTCGCTGTGGGTTGTGGGTAATGGTGCCGAGAGGAGACAGAAGGATGCTTCCATAGTCGATGAAGCGCAAGTCTTTGAGATGTCACCCGCGTCGAATGTAGGCTCGAGTAATAATCCTGTGGTTTTTCTGGACAGATCAAAGAGGAGTAAAACTAGCCAGTGTTTGAAATTCCACGGTACTCGCTGGATGCTCAGCGCTGGAAGCCAACGGTACAGCGAATATTGCCTGAAGGCTTGTAGTCAAGAATATATCATTTTAATCGACGTGAAACATACCCATCCTCCAACTACAAACCCACCGCCGTGCGCGATAAAATTCGTCTTCTCTTGCCCAACTCCACGTACGCAGGTTTTGTCTGAAGTGTTGCATAGACTTGAATAGAACGCGGGAAAATGACTGCGTCACGTAGGTATATCGGAAACGCCCTCTATGGTGGGAGAGGTTACATCGGATTGGTGGAGTGGGAGTTGGGTAGAAGTGGTGAGGGTGGCTGAGTAATCGAAACGTAAAGTACAAGGTAAACACTCGTGCCAAATGGAAGCGTGGCAGCGCACACAACGGTGTTGTGCGTGTGTAGAGACTCGGAAGAAGTGAGTGGTGAGTATGCGCGGGGTGCGGCGTTGATAGCAGAATGTAGGTGGGGCGGAGGTGGGCGATAGTATATGCGTATCGGGCTTGGGCTTAGGATCTGCAGAGCAGGAATTTATCTGTGGTGTGACAAATTGAGGGAGAACGGTTTAAATTTGGGCGTTGAATGAAAAATTGGGAAGCGTCTGTATATACCAAACAATGACAAATAATACTACAGATCATTTTGTTCAATGTCTATTTCAACCCTTCTGCACTCTCAAGAGCCACTCCTCTACCCGCCGATCCTATTTTAGCTAACAAGTTCATGCCCATGTATGAAAACTGGCTGTGTACCTGTGCGGTCGCGTATCCCGCCCATTCTGACACTGACAAGTTGAGCTACTGGGCGTATATTTCGTATCATGTATACGCTATCAGAGAATTGAGGAGTCCGTGATATGGTAACTGTGAGAAATATAGTGAGAAATAATTTTGCTACCGCTGAATAAACCTCATATGTATACGGCAAGAAATATTAGTGATCAGTACATAGCAATAGATGTCTGAAAATTCATTTTACCATCAGGAGTTCGCGACAAGATAACGACATAGCGCCGTCGCAGCGATCAATGTGCAGTAGCATCGTTAAGTCATACTTGTTGACTCATACCATATCCCTTAATTTATGTTTTAAACTACAAAGAGATATAAGGTGATATAAGACTTTATCGTGGAAAGCACCGTTAGCACTTGAAACCTAAAATATATTCTTATGAGAATTTCCGACGAGGTCATGAATTCGTGTAATTAGGTAATGTTTGGTGAGCAACATCAGAGTTGTAGGTGCCCTGTTACCATTCCGAAGTACTTCGGCTCCCATAAACAAGGTACGTGCTAGTTGATGTTACTTAGTCACCCCAAGACCCCAGCAACTCCTTGGCTAGTGTTTCTAAGCCGAGTAAATCTTAGTAAGTCCGCTTATTTTCTGACATATAAGGCCTTAAGGGCCTGCGCTACATTTTGCCCATGCATTCGTCCCCCACTAACTTCTCTCTTATACAATGTCTTGTCTTGTCTTGTCATCGAGCTCGTCACGCGTTTGACGAGAATTTCACCATCGAGGGTGGGATCATGCTACGAGTCATTTTGTTCATATATTGTTTAGCTGTAATTGTGTAGTCCTGTTTATTACTACTCATTTTGAGATCCAGATACATTTTTTCTCTCTCTCTACCTCCTGTCCAACTGTAAAGCCTGTGCCTCGTCATGTGTGCCATTCAGTGTGCCTTTTCCCTTCGCGAGTCCTTTTTCATTGGCCGCATATGAAAATCCGTTCTGGAACGGATTTCTATATATGGAATACCCCTAACCAGGTATGAAAATTTCGGCCGTCAGGTAAAAAAAAATTAGGAAGCCCTACCACGAACTACATAAGCTTCAATTCTGTGAACAGGTGACAATATGCGCCCGACTCGATGAGTAAAATGGGTCAGAGTGTCTTGTGGAGGGTTGAGTTGATTAGGATTTAGATAGTGCCTATGATTTTTGAAGTTGAACATGTGGAATGACGAGCGGCTAATAAGAACTCACCAACAGTGTGGGATGATAATCAGATGAGTGCAACTTCGTGCGGTGGAGGGCATATGCGATGAAATGCGGGAGCTTCACTTGAGAGTTAGAAGAATGATGGGGGGTATTCAGGACAAACAAACAGATGGTTTTTGAACCGCGCGCACAACGGCGAAGGCTGCTCGTGACCATAAAATGGGTCAAAGTGTCTTGTGGAAGGTTGAGTTGATTGGGGTTTGGGTGGCGCTGTTTCCAAAGTTGAACATGTGGAATGACGAACGGCTAATAAGAACTCACCAACGGTGCGGGATGATAACCCATACGTGAATGAGGAACACTCTGGGTATTCTGAAAGGGGAATGGGTGGGGTAGTACTCCAATAGAAAATGATTTACGTGTTGAGTACTGGTGACTGGAGTCTTGGTGCGTTATATAATTTGATGTTTGCACGTACCTTGTTTGTGCCAGTGATTTGGGAGCCGAAGTATTTCGGAAGGGTAACAGGGCACTCATCACTCCAACATCATATTCCTTCATTTATATTTGACTTACAAGTAGATTCAAATATTGCGTGAATTACAATGTCATCTAAGATCATGCACATGACCATCACCTCAGCCTCAAATCTTACTGTAGTATTATCGGACAACCTCAAATCATGTGACTACCGCAAGTGGTTGAAATTGGTTTGTCATTGTTTGTGCAAGACAGAAATTTTCACGCTAAGTTCATTTCAAGCTTGTTTCACCGCTATAGCTACAACCACCACCTCTTGAGACTCGAGCTCAGCATCTGCTGTTTGCTTGTGGTTCCTCCTGTTCGTGGTGGTCCTACAACCACCACCTCTTGAGACTCGAGCTCAGCATCTGCTGTTTGCTTGTGGTTCCTCCTGTTCATGGTGGTCCCTCCCTGACCTTTCCTCGTGGTTCCTTCCCGGCCGTTCGTGGTTTCTCCCTGGCCTTTCCTGGTGGTTCCTTCCTGGCCGTTCGTGGTGATCCCTCCCTGGCCTTTCCTGGCCATTCGTGGTGCTCCTTCCCTGGCCTTTCCTCATGGTTCCTTGCTGGCCTTAGTCTCTCCCTCTTGTGATATTCCCTCTCCACTATATTTCCCTGTTTCTTTTTGTGTCCTGTAACTACATATGTATTTCAATATAAATAAAATTGATTTTCTTCACAAAATGAGTGTTTGAGGTTGAGAATTATCTGGTGCTGGTGATAAAATGGCAGGTAGTTGCAGGCAATCTGTCATGCTGGCACTTTGGTAGTTCTGTACATGTCTAACTTACTCTGGGTAGTATCAATCTGACAGGTACCATATAAATTTGACGGTTAGACAAAGCTTTGTAAACCTTTATAATTTCGGGTCAATTATTTGATGCCTTTGGAGTTTGAGCAAAATCACGCGCTTCTCTCGATCATAAAAATTTATAGGAAAATCAGGCAAGTATCTTACCTCTATAAGGCCAAACATAACAATGTAATTGTCCATAGCAGAATTATGCTAATTCTCATGATTATGTACTATATATTGTAATGTATGGCCTTCTACTTTCCTCACGGGTTCACTGATGCGCTGCCCATAATCCTGAACAGTATTTTGAGTGATGCTACTCTGCCTGATGCTTATTTGTTGCACACAGGTACGTCGTGCCACACTTTAAATTATTGCTTACATTAAATGTATCTAGGTGACGGTGCACGCCTCACGCTGTCGTTTTTGGTTGGTGAGGGATTCTGACATTCTAAACGGACACCATTAAATATATCCAGGTGATCTCGCACGCCTCAGCCTGTCGTTCTGGTGGTATTGAGTTGGGGGACTCGGCCTGACCCGTCGGTGCCAGTGGTGCACATGCACAATTTATGACCCGGATGCGCAGTCTACCATCTACCTGCCAGCGTGTTCTTCTTTGCAGGTTCCTTCTCTTTTTTGTACACTCAAGTGACTTTTAAACAGTTGTTGTTGTGACTCCACCTTCTGATGTTGATTCATTGCGAATATGTAAGTCATTCACAAAATGTATCTGGGTGGTGTGTATATCTGTCGTTTTGACGCTGGTGGGTTGAATCGATCTGTTGTTGAAATATACACAACAAATATGATTCAACTTGCCAGCGTTAGCGAAGCACACAGTGGATGGTGTTGATGTCCTCTAATAATTCTTGGTTTACTCCACGACGTCAGACATTAGAATTATCGGAGAACCAACGTCCACCATCATGACCTGTATCTCTGTTCCGTCTCATTGTGCTTGCCCATCTCTGACTCGCCTTTTTGTGTAGAATGATCTGGCATCAAGGGCAAAACAAACGTAATCGATATTGACCATCGAGGAGCCTGATTATAAAGGACAAAGTGTATTCAACCTCATCTGAACTTCCAGCGCGGATGGACGAATGATCCGAATCGGCTGCAGCAGACAATGCACTCTTAGGTGAGTCGAGTATTTACAAAACTTACGATGATTATCAATGTGAGGGCTACCACAGATCACAACGTGATGTGGGTAATATGTATTCAGGTGCTCGCGCACACAGCTCATTCTGAACATGGTGAGTTGCTGCAGATAGCGTTTTTAAGCGACATACAATGATCACACTCCAACTAGCAAGTGCTGTTGCTTTGCATGTGACACGGACGCCTACTCTAATTACATTGACGTCGTGTAACTCACGCTTCTCATTTTATCGAGGTGTTCTAACGCAAAGATGTTTTAAATCATAGTTGGACCTTGAAAGTTTGAACACCTATGCAAACTTTGTGTCTTTTCTAGCCGCTATGCTGTTGCTAGTGTCCCAGCCCAGGAGGTTATGAAGCATCAAGATCAGATGGGTCGCTGGTGGCTTGTTGTCCAAGCATTAGTGAAGCGCATGCTACATGGCGTGGACACCGTCTAAAATAACCCTCGGCTGAATCCAGTGTAACTCCATGGTATCAGAAGTGGCACACGTGGAGAATTATCGCAGTCGATCACAATTAGCAAGTACAATGTTTGTCTTTTTACCGTGCTTGCTTGTCTCTGACTTGTTGTCCTGTGTAGAACGAATGTGTAGCCGACCCGATTCTGACTACGTCCACATATCAACTGCTTGGCTCATTGGACTTTCAGGCAAAATAATGGGAACCATTATTTTTGGGAAACGCGAAGTAAACAGAAAATAATACTGATCTACATCAAATCCTTCATGTTCATCAAAAAAACCTCGAAGTCGAATTCTGGACTTAAGTACAGCTAGATCCAACCCTCTGCCCAGCTAATTACTTAAGCTGCCCATCTTCGTCTTCCACCACAACGTCGTTGATGCATGCTGGTAGGTACTGTGTGCATAGGGGTCTTAACACTTCTGCGATGTCGACCCCTGTACTGTCAATCAACTAGTAGGTACCTTCTTTCCCCCCGAACATGACAGGCCTCAGATGATCCAGATTTCATGCCGCTGGTGCGTATATAAACACATGTTGTGGTTCAGTAAATACACTAACTGCATCCTCATAGCGCATATATCCTCTTATTCAACCAATCCCAAAGTTCGATCCACCACTTGACTGGACATCCTTGAAGAGCACCGTAAGGATGTTCATATTGTGATCAGTGGTGAGTAACAACTGATTTGCACTAGCCATAGGTTTCATGCCGAGGGCAAACATGCAGTCAAGCGGCTTTAGATTCAGAGTATGTGATCATATTGCTCGATTATCATCAACTGACGGCCCTCCTCGAGAAGAATTAGATTGATGTATGCATCTGGATCTTTGTCCCTTTCCTCTCCGACTCTTTCGCTGGAGTACCATTCATTCCAGATGCTGCTGCTACCATCTGGTGAGTATCTGTGATTCTGCAATAGTCATTTTCGACTCAATTTCCCGGGGAGGTTCTATCACAGGATTCCCAGTTGTGTTCGAAACGAATCAAGGGACGTTGCAGGGTTGGACTTATTTCATTTTCTCTTTTTCTGGTGGGTGACGCTTGCGTCACATCAGACACGTTAGGTACAGCGTCTGGCTTCCTCTTCAAGTCCATCGCTGATCGTGCATTGATAATACTTGGTACCTTGAAGGCTCATTGGCTGGCTTCTTGGGTGCATTTCTGTCGAGGCCTGGGAAGGGTGGAGCATAGGTGGATGAGTTGAAGTATGCAGGATGTAGTAGGGTTAGAACATGGAATTGATTGATATCTAGCTATCGAAATTTTGAGCTGTTTCGCTACACTTGCATCTGGAAATAACGAGTTCTGGTTATTCAAGGAAAGTCAAAGACTTTATTCGGAGTATATGTGCTGTAAACTGTGACTAAATATGAGATATTGGCATTCACCGCGTTATGGACCTATGTGAAACATGGGTAGGACACCCGTGGGTACAAAATCTACCATAGGTACACACATGTACAATCACATAATATATACCGGTGAAGGAGAGATATGGATCCTATAAGGATCCCAGGTATAAATAGTATGGCGAGATAAACTGGTGTATACTACAGCTACTTATGGTATACTTGAGGTCAACTAAGGTGCGCACACTGCCATTCGAGGTGGTTTAATATGCATGAATCAGGACAGGTAGCCATGTTGTGCGTACATATCCTGAATATGCATGAATTAGGACAGGTAACCACGTTGTGCGTACATATCCTGATATGGGTCGAGTACATGTATGCTACTCATCCGTTCACCTTTTCTCCCAAACCCCATCACCGAGCCCAAGATCGAGTGCATATACCTGTCCGAATCAGCGCATATACCCAGCAAAAATGCGCATCAACGGCGGCAGGAAACAGCAGGGTCCTCCACCAGGTCCTCCACCACAACATCCACCCCTGTCTGGTGGTCCAAATGATCCTCCGCCCATTGCATTGCACGCCTTGCTGGCAACCTTGATGCCAGAAGTTTTACTTGCTCTTGCGGCACAGGCTGTGCAGGGTCAGCCTCAACAGAATCTGCCCCGTCAAAATCACATACCTCAATCCCTGCCCCCCAGTGGACAACACGCTATCCAACCGGACTTAGAAACTGCGTCGGATGTACAGGCACTACAGGGTATATGCGAGAACCTCCAGCTTGAGGTGAATCGCCTGAAACGTGCTCACCAAGATGACGGTGACGAGGCAGATTATGAGGATGAGCCTGTAGATAAAGGTGTGCGTCAGAAAAAGAAAAAGAAGCTGGCAAAGGGCAAGATACGGACATACCTTCTCAACCGTCCTCTTCAAGAACTCTCAGCAGCCGAGAAGACTACACGCGAAGAACTGCAGGTGAGTTCATCAAAAATGCGGGCACATATATGCGTACTTACCTTCAAACGTGGTGCAGGAATGTCTTGATGCAGCGATCTTCGATGTCACAGGGACTTCCATGGACACGATTGAGACTGATGAGAGCAATGGGGGCGACGGTGGAGAAGATCCGCGAGAGGGCGAGAAGTTGCAGTTTGCGTTTGGTGGTGACAAGGGGGTACAAGCATTGCGCAACAAGAAGATCATTGATCGCGCAGCCAATATTGTGTGGAACGAACAACATGTGAGTGTTCAATGGATCATCAAATAGTTAGTTCACATACGTGGCATTCGGAAAGGATCATGATGCAGAGACTTGCACCCTCGGACACAAGGACGTCAGTTTCACGAAGAAAGACATCGTCGCGTTCGCCAAAGACAAGTTTCGGAACTTGAAGCGTAAGTATGCCGAAGTGACAGACTCTTCTAAACGAGCGAAGCGTCAGAAACAGAAGGTGGTGAACAAGAGGAAGAAGCGCCGTAAGCAGGTGCATTTATCGAAAATGAACACGAACCTATTATATCACACCACCTACAGCGTTGCAAGGATTGAGCAGACCCGTCAGTCATCGAAGCATACACCAAAGAATATGGCGCGGATCCGACACTTCTCTTGGAGACCGAGTATATGTCTGAAGAGATATCAGAGCTCGAAACCGATAACAAGGAGAAGAAGAAGGCTCACCATAAGATCCTATTGCAGAAAGCTGGCTTCGTTGGGAGTGACGAAGAAGATGCTGTTGTGTGGGAAGTGGTTCGTCAGGAGTGGAGATCCAAGGATGTAGGACCGAAGAGACAAACCTACCCTTGCTGTTGTTGATGTTGCTGACTTGATGGTGCTAGTTCAACGACATCGTGGAGCGGATCGACAAGATCAGGCGAAGGCTGCGTCACGAAGCGAAGAACAAACGAGTCCATACTAAACGAGTCAACATCGGAACTGTCAAAGACAACGCACCTGAAATTCCGGTGTTGGCCAAGTTCAACCTCGAGAATCCTGGTGCTTCACTCGATATCAAGACGTCCAATCCGAGAGGCTTTGGACCCAAAGACGATCAGCCGGACACTCAAGAACAAGAGAACGACGGCCCTGGAACAACTCCCGAATACGGCGGTGGAGAAGCGAATTACGGTGATGATATGGATTATGGTGACATGTAGGATACACTTGCTGTTCTGTGCGCTGTGCTGCTGTGTTGCGTCGTGCTAGAAAATTGAAACTTCCTGTATTTGCGTTAATTAGTGTTGAACTTGCGCGATGAATGACGCTAAGTACTCACTCGACTAAGCCCAATCGTTACCCACATCTTCTGTACGATCTCGTCATTTTTCTTCGTGATCGACGCTCGACAGACTTGGGAGATCAGGTGGGACGGCAAAATGAAACGTTGAGGACCATCAACTGTCGGATCGAGGAAGACTTCGTGGTCCCACAACCGAACTTCAAGCTCCGGACTGCAAAACAATTAAAAAAATACCAACGTATGAATGAGTTTACTTACTATTTAACCCAGTCCCTCATGTCGACGTCTAGCTTCTCTTTGAGCCACCGGATCTCCAGAAGGGTTATCTCACGTGGTACGTGACACTGTCATCAGGAAAAACCTCCCCAGGGAATTACCCATATATCCACAACATTACATTGTTTTACTTTACATTGTTTTGCTCGACTTTACATTGTTTTGCTTGACTTTACTCAGTTTTTTTCAGTTATCGCCATGTAAAACTACATGTTCATGATGCGTGTCCTATCCTAATTGAAGTAAGTGTACATGTCTTTGAAAACGTTCAAAAGAAATGAGGGGCATGCATCGAGAACGTCTAAACTCGTCCACTCTGCAGGAACAGCTCCTTGGCCCATCAGGAAAACCCTCCCGAGCGAAAAGTGTTATAATTTTAGAAAAAATGTTGTGATTTTCAAAATTTTATCTAATAGTCTGAAATTCCAAGTATTATAAAGAAAGAGACTGCAGCATCGAGGACGGTGTCGCTCGTCCATTCTCGTGGCCACGGGACAACAGCACCGAAATCCGGTATGAATGGGAGATGCACACCATTCCCAACACCATGCGTAAACGCCCAGTTCACGTCAGCAACTGCTGACGTGGCTCAGACAAGTACAGATGATGGATGAGAGTGGAAGGAGGGAATGGGAACGGCGTATCCGTTCTGCGCTCAGTCCTCACCACTGTGAGTGTCACCAGCGGTGGCCTGAGCCGCGGCCTGAGTACTGTAGATGTAAATTGCAAGTATTGGTTAAGATATAAACTTGAAGTACTTACCTGTAAAGATACCCTGAAGCAATTACTGGCGGGAGGTGCATACAAGCGCATGGACAAGCACAGGCAAGCGTGAACGAGCGGAAACACAGCACTAGTACTCGTAGAAATGGTATATTACCTGTAAGTACTGTATGTACACAGCGAACTTAGTTGTTTGTGTAAACAGTCAATGTTGACTAATCGTGAAAAGCTCCCACGGTTGAATTCAACAGAAATATTTGCGTGTCCCTCCAATATTAAGTCCTTCACAGTGCACACCATAACTCACTTAGATGTCTGTGCCACTGCAGCCGTCGCCGCCGTCACTCCGCAATCTTCTCAACAGAATGGCGCATTGCCCCCAATGCCCTCGACATCACAACCTATTCCACCTGCACAGCTGACGAATTTCCCTGACGCAACGTGTATCGGTGGAAGCGCTGGCAGCCGCGAGCTCTGGTATGTCTGCCCCATTTCCCTCCGTCTGACCCATCCAACCCCCCTGCAGGAATTCAGTATCGACATTATCGGTGAAGACAACAAGACCACCATCCACCACAAAGTTGCTGCCCGTGTCATGTGTGTATTCACAGACGAAGACGCACATCTCGCTGCCCACGTAGAGGCCATCCCAACATCCGCCTCTCTTCCTCCCAACATCCAGGTGAACTCCAGAAGAGCCGTGACACTGGCACAGAACTATGAGCTCTTCAATGGATGACATTCACGACATGCTCGGTGGTCTATTCCCACCACTCTCTTTATTCCTACATACTGACTATCTCCCTTCCCCATAGCCCCAAAACCTACCACACTTCACCCAATTGCTCCCTCCCATGCGTTCACAACAAGCCTCGACCACCTCTGCACCCACACCTGCATCTGCCGCGCCCGCAAACCCAGCACCCCTGCACCTCCCCCAGAGCACCCTGGCCTTTCTCCTTCGAGCTCAGGCCATGTTGACTCAAGTCGTTGCCCACTCTTTGCAGGCCGTGAGTGTCTTGATCCTCCTTCGAGCTTAAGCCATGCTGATTCCAATCATTGCCCACTCTTCGCAGGCCGTGAGTGTCTTGATCCTTCTTCGAGCTCGAGCCATGCTGATCCAAGTCGTCTTGGCGCATGTACTTCCTTCCTCAATCTCAGATTTCCACACCACGACCTCAGCAGCACTCGGGGCGCTTCAAGAAACTCAGGCTCGCTATGACAAGGAGTCCTCGTCCAGTTTCTCCACCACCTGTACCCACACCAGCACCGCCCACCGCCCCACCACTTGCTGCTACTCCTACGACCTTCACAGCCCACGTACGACACATATTCACCTGGCGACTCGATCATGCAGTGCCACCCATCGTTGAAGTTCCTTTTGCGGGCGGCGACTCGGCGAGTCTGATTAGGTTTATTTAATACACCAGTTACTTCCTATCTACTATTACTTCTAGTACCGCTACTCTACCATCATTACGATATCATATATATATTGAGTCTGGATGACAATATAATGTTTTTTGTTTACATCGGTGTGATATTCAATGGCCGCGAATGGCACAGTATGGATGCTACAAACATTTCGCGTTTTTTTTCGTGTTTTTTCGTGTTTTCCTCCACTTTACCGTGACGGTGTCGACGGGGGACTGCAGTTTACTAAGTAAATGTCAGTAATGTGAGATATTGTGATAAAACATGGTAAAACATAATAAAACATAATAAAACATAGCAATTCACACAATTTTCACGTAATTTCCGCGTAATTTCCAGGTATTACACAGGGGAGGTTTTTCCTGATGGTGCATGAGATATTATAGACATGACTTGCCCAACGTAACACCTGCCTCCGATATCAGCTTGTACAAGAGAACTTGATGCATTATTCAGCGAGGAAGATGGTAGGATGTGATGTCCATCGACAACGATATGTGTGAAAGTTCGAGCACGGCTATTGAGGAAATTCGGGTCGTTTGCATTAGTTGATGCTGCGCGCGAGACAACTTTAGCGTTAGGGTACGAGGATTCATAGAACTTAATTAGTTGGTCTTGCTGCTGCCGAGAGAGAGTTGTGAAAGCAGAGGCGCCAAGCGAGAAGCGTGCATCAAAGTCTTCTGCAGCTTGATCCATTTCGTGAGCGAGAGAGGCTACCGTCCCGCGTGTGTCGCCATCAGTGGCCAAGATAATTCTCACAGCTTCTAACAGCAGCATGTTCTCGGCCGATGATTCATCTTGCATATCGGGCGCAGTGTTTAGATTCGCAAGCTAAAGGAAGAATGAGGATCGAATCCGATGCATAGAATATCACGCACCATATCACACAATGCAACATCCTTCTGAAATGCACGCATGAACGTGACTTCGATCTCGCCGTTGCTGTGATTATTCGTCGAGTAACTCTTGAGGACTTTGTTCAAGCGCTCGAAGAGAAACGTCCAAAAGTTGTACACAGGTCCGTAGTCTTGTAGTTGATCGAAAATGTGAGTTACCCAATGATGCGTGGGCTTTACATCGTCGGGGTAAAGCTAGCAGCCCATGTGTGATCAGAATGAGCAAGCTTAGAGAGCCGTACGTCAACGCACCTCGAGATATTCCATAAGGTAGTCGCGGAGCAATTCCTTGGCGCGTGGAATATCAGCATCTCTGAAGGAACGTCCGAGGATGATTTTGAGGGCTGCAGCAAGTTTCAAAAAATTGTCAGGTGCCGACGGATGCATCTGAGGAACGGGCTTCGTTGACGGTTTGTCGTCACCCTTTTTCGCTTTTCCAGCGGTGAGACAAATGAGACGTTGTCTCTCTCTGTTCTCCCAGGACGTTAATGCCTTGTCGTATGTAGTGTTGGCCTTCGGGTACCACTCCTGCCATAGAAAGGGTATCTTTGAGGTATTAGAATTAGAATTAGATCAGTTCTTGTTGTGCTACAATAAAATGAACATACCACGATCGGACAGAATACTAAGGCAAGTCCCTTCCACTCGTCTGACGTCAACGAGCCTCCAGAAGGATAGCCGACTTGTTCAGGGAGGCGTCCAACCCAGTTGGGCATTTCAAACTGGTCAAACGGGCAGATGCCAGTAAGATAAAAGCTTGAATGAAATGAAAACATACCGTTGTTAGATACTCATGAATCTGATCCAGTTCGCGTTTGTTTTTGTCGGTCCGCTTTCGTATAGTATTAGTTTGAATCCACGAATCGTACCAGTGACAATGTATGATACCTTACAGTTGATGTGAGTAACGACAGCATAGGGAGCAGGTCGACTCACCGAGAAGGAAACTGTGCATTGGGTCAATGACTGACATGCGCACTGGGTCAAAATACTTCAAGCGTGAAAGCTCGAAGTAGCGTGCGCTATGCAGCTTAAAGAAGGCCTCGCGTTCCTTGTCATCCAGGTCCAGATACTCCTGGGCTCGTTTTGTATGCTCCTCCCCGTATCGAGGAGGAAATTCTGATTGAATAGATTCAGTTATATTCACACAAGTAAAAGGTGACTTACTATCATAGTCCATTGCATCCCTCGTCTTCAACTCGCTGCGTTTAATGTGGCACCTAGTGCAAAATCCCTCTTCCTTGTGATGACCTCCGAACCCGCAGACTTTACAGAGCGCAGACGGCGACCAGGATCATACGAACTCGACGGCCTGCAGACACATCGTGTTAGCTGAAGTAACTTAGAGAATTGCTTGATGGTGTACCGTTGGGATAATTTGGCATCTTGACCACGATTCCATTTTCGTAGAGTGAGATTAAGTTGTCGACGTAGTTTTTCATGAAAAATTGTAACTCATCACTATCAAACTCTTTTGGCCCTGGCGTGATACCAAAGACCATCAGATTTTGTGGTCGGTATCTAGACGAGTATTCAAAGTCAGGAAGCGAACATCAACTGTAGCAAGTATGTACCGCAAATGTGTCGGCAAGTTCACAATACAATTTGAGAGGATGCCCGAGCTGTGCGTTCCTGCATTACGACTGCGCTGATAACCAAATCTAAGATCAACAATTAGCAGAGAGTATAGCGTCGCTGGGGAGGAATAATACCCATCGAATCCTAGTGTGATACCAATGCGAAGCTCGTCTTTGTCGGGACGTTCTGGACTATTGTCGAAGAAGAGCTCGCCATCGTTTCCCTTGATGGTTTTCCATATCTCTCCATCTTGAATCGACGCGCGCTTCCCAGGTTCTGGAACGTGATGGTGCCAAGCATCAAGTTCCTCCTCAATTCCTGCGTGAGAGAGAAGACGAAGGATCGCATTCAAGAGTGGATTCTGTGGACACTGTAGACATGGCCGTGGTTTGGTTCTTGATGCGCTGGGCTCAAATAAAGGTTCAGAGCAATTCAAACATTTTGCGTCACCTTGAGAATCGTGAGGATAAATGCGGTGGCAAACCGGGCAAACTGGGTGAATATCAAAGTTATCCTTGATGTCGAGGTGGTTGAATACGGTATTGAGCGACCCGGCTACCTTCTCGTCAGGTGCGAGTACAGTGAGGCCAACAAGGATATGTCTTGTGATCTTGAGGATAAGAGTGCACGCGAGATGCGGCAGATGGTAGTGAAGATTTAGCCACGCGATGAGCAGCAGGGTGATTTTCCAAAACCAGTGAGGGGATGCTGCAGCTAAGACTACTGAAGGGGGACGAGGAAGCTCCAGCACTAGCTCCCCTTCGACGGTCGTTTCATGGGTGGTGGCATCTTCCAGGTGCATCTGCGGATTGTGAGTTTGGGTGGGCACCACCAGTGCCTGTGAGCCGTTGTGACCACCATCGAGAAACATCACATCATCCTGGCCATCGTCGGGTATAAAATCGATGTCGACACTGTATAAATCATCAGCGAAGTCATCATCAGCACGCAGGGTAGTAAGCTGGGGCTCTGGAGCTGAATCCCCAGATGCAGAGACTCCAGAAGTCTCTCCGATCATTCTTTCAATACTAGGAACCGCACTTCCAACATCGGGCAGGTCGTTCCAACTCTCGCCAATGTCAAAATCATCTACATCCATATCAGGAGCAGACTCGAGCTGCTGTGGAGAGGGTGAATGATGTAGCTCAGGTGGCTCAGACAATCGAAAAGGATGGTGGTGTGTTGCTGTAGCTGATCAGGATGATCGTCCACCAGAGTCAGTCTCCACGCACCTTCTACGACATGCCGAGAGGGTCCCGCCTCAGGTTGCTGCATTATCTGGTGTGCAGCAAGTGTCTCGATGGTTTTGATGGACTCTGAACGCATTCTTGGGGCCTTCTTGCGTTCCCCCTCCTTCTTGCGATGTTCCCGTTCCTTCCACTTCGGTATCGACTTGCCCTTGGGACCGCATTCTCCAGTACATTCGGAACACTTGCAAAAAACCTCAGTTTTGTGATAAGTCGCATACTAGTTGATTTTTGTCAGTAACAGCGAGATTTCTCAAATGTAAGATGTACTTACATCACTTTTCGTACTTCGATTCTTCTCCTTCTTGTTCTTGGCCATGTGCGAGGTGTAGAGAGTGCTCAGGCGGGTCTTGATGGGTAAGGGTTAAGGGTACTTGTACAGCCTGAGAGGTGTTTGCCAAGTTCAATCCATCGCGTACTTAGCAAAAAGGAGTTCGTGATTACACCGGACATCACCGAATCGAGGAACATAAGGTTTACAGATTTTCTAGCGATGCTGTTAGACGGATATTACAATATTTGGTGCGCAGCGACCATTTGTACAGGGCATGTAATTTATATGATGAATGTCCAATGCGAAAATGTGAGCAAAAACATGCGAGAATGGAAGTGAAAACATGCGAAAGGCGTACTAGGCAAACAAATACAAGGGCTGCGAGGAGCGTTCTAAGTGTATGTGTTGTCAGGGGCAACAGCGGCAGGAATGGCTTTGATCATCTCAAACAGGTTAGTTCCTTCGTCCGTCTTGATATCTCTGAGAGCGTGACGAGGGCAAATAGGCGGCCATGGTATGTTGTCATCGCTAAACTTGGGTTTGAGAGGAACACGCACAGGAGCAGGTGGACGCTCCCTGATTCCGACCAATCGTACAGGATTCGCGTGGAACAAGGTACTACTGTAGATGCGTTTTGTGTTAATTTGTGATTTAAAGATTAAAAAAAAAGGTCTTACTCAGAACTGGTAGACATGATTTTGAGAGCTGCGAGAGTGTTCATGATCGTGTTTGCTTCAATAGCGGAGCCACTGTAAATAAGTTAGTAGGAACATGGAACGAGAACACTCAAAATACTTACGTCTTGATTTTCTTGTTCTTGCGGGCCCTCTTCCGTCCATTGCTCGAAAACAACAACTCAGCTTCACTGTCAGTGGACTCTTCAACATGCATGAATTTGACAGCATCTTTCAGACGAATGATGAGTTTCTATAGGAGAATTGTTAGCATACAACCAACTGAATGTGTCTACTTAGTACTTACCACGGGACCTGGTTTTTTAGGCGTGAATTTGATTTCGTATGCCGGCCATCCTACGAGGAGATTGTCGACTTCCATAACGATAATGTTGTCGCGGAAATCAGCACTGTCGGTGCAGTCAACAATATCTGAATCAGCCTGAGTTGAAGACATAGTGGTAGTAGAAGGTAAGGACGTTATCAAGTTAAAATTTGAATTTCCGAGTCGTTGATTGATTGATTTGGATATATTTACGTCGGAGGGCTTGTACAGCTGGATAGAAGATCTGCACTGATCTCGTTACTAGGGCGGTACAAAAAGGATATCATCCTCCCGCATACCTGGGATGAGGATCCCTCACCTGATCTTCCCTAATCTCTTCCTTGGTCGCAGGGGCCCGATAGAAATCCTCTGCGTATGGTAGACACAGTCAAAGCAGGAGAACCTGAACAGAGGTACACGTGCACTGGCAACCGTCAGGTCGTCGTACCGTTCGGGGACTCTAGTCCACTATAAGTAGCTATATCTTCCCATAGGCCATCAGACAGGCACAAAATGCAGTGATTGTCATTATTGTATGTTTATCTCATTGAAATCTGCTGGTTATTTGGAATTTCCCCTACATATTCCTCTCCCATTATTTAATCTCAAAGTGCGGTGGCTGTGCGAGATTACATAGTCAATAGATCTGGAAATTAACAACAAATATTCGAGACTGATTCTGCGAGGCGAGTACCCAGCTGATGATATCATACTGCAGTGAGTGTTCTGCCTACACTCTATTGGTCATTTCAATATACTCTCTATGTGCATGCTCTAGTCGTACATCAGTATTCGCAGCTGTGGCCTGGGAGAGCGGGTCTCGTGTGACGGTAGTTACATGATTATATTTGCACCGCCTTTGACTTTCGGCGTGATCAGGGCCTGATAAAAGCAAAAATGGACGATGTTGAAAGGTGATGTGGGTTAGTGATGCGCCGGGAAAGCGAGAAAACATTGGATGAACGTGCGCCAAAAACGGTTGAGGGTATGGGATAAGGGATCTCCGCGCTGTCCCCACACAAAACTGCCAGGATGACGAGTGAACAACGAGGAAAGATGAAATGCTACGGCATATGAATCATTTTTCAGGTCATCTGGACGCAGCAGGGTCCCACAAGCACACGGCAACACTGGAATGTGGGAAATAAACAAGAGATTGACGCTCTAGCTTTTGTATTCACACCCACGAGCGAAGTTCCTGTGCAGATTTAAGAAATAGCCCGTCTTGCTGTGCTCACATTGTAGAATTCTTCCCTCTCTCATCCTCTTGATAACTCTCACCTGAACTTGCAGCGTAGCTGAACTAACAATCAGACCTACTAGAGGCACACTGCTCTCGCAAGTGTTCCAGCGGGAATCTTCAAAACGACCAACATTCAGACCTACAGCACACAAAGAGAGCGCACCGTACATTCAAGCGCATCCAGAGAGCACCTCCTGGATTTTACTAGTTGACAGTTTCTCTCGTGGAGACGCAGCCATGGCTTCCACATTGAGGATGGCAGCTGCCACTAAATTGATTCTGAACCCAAAAAAGACTTTGAATTCGAGTGATGGAGGGCCGATTAGATCCATATCCTACTTTCCTGATGGCCAGCGAATGATCAGTGGATCTTGGGACAAGACCGCTCGGCAATGGGATCTGAAGGCGGGTAAGGAGCTTGAGGAAGCGCGGGTTGTTTGCGAGAAGAAGTTGTATGCAGTGGCGGTATCAAGGGATAGTCGATGGGTTGTTACTGCTGGTGGACATCACAATCACGGGGAGCTGAAAGCCTGTGAGGTTGAGACGGGGATTGTGAAAGGATTTGAAGGTCACTCAAGTATAATCACCTGCATTGATATCTCCACGGACAGCAAGTTGCTGGCGAGTGGGTCATGGGATTCTACAGCGCGAATATGGAACTTGTGGGTATACTGGCATATTTATCAATACAAACCCAGGGATAGTAACAGGACAGTTTTTGATACTTAGCGAGGATCCCCAGCCCCTACAATAGTATGCATACAGGCTTCTCTGTATCAATACTCATGCAAGGGCTAGAAAGCAGCTTTTCGGCCAGTATGCATACAGGCTTCTCTGTATCAATACTCATGCCAGGGCTGAAAAACAGCTTCTCGGGCATCACCGGCTATCCTATTCAGGATGTACCTTAATTCCTGCCGTGCTTCTGCGCTTCTCGGTATCAATTATCCGGCAAGCAGCAAGCCGAGCATTCCTCACCCATCCTATTTGGGATACACCTTCTTCTCCCATCTAAATATATCACATACCTTCGGTTTTCTGTTCCTATTTAGGATACACCTTCTTATCCTGTCTAAATATGTCGCATACCTTGGTTCTTTAGATTGACGCATTCCAAAACAAGCCCTATGATATTTCTTCTCATTGTATCAATACATACGCATGTGACATTTGACCCTATGATATTTCTTCTCATTGTATCAATACATAAGCACGTGACATTTGCCACCAAAATTTTGCTAAGTCCTGTAGACTGTCTGCTTCTCGTCTTCTCGTTGTATCAATACATTAGCACGTGCCATTTGCAACCAAAATTTTGCTAAGTCCTGTAGACTGTACAGTATTAAAAGCAACATGCTTCGCTACTAGTAAGTCCTGGGCCCATCATGTATCAATACAGTAGCATGTGCTGTTGGCGCCAATCAAACAATTGTATCATCAAGAATGAATATATTTGCATTGATTAATACATGGTACAAGATTAAGACAGCGCGCGCATATACATGGTGACAAGAACATTGAGAAAATGCTCCCAATGAGCTTACAGTGGCCTTCTTCACGCGACGGACTTGCGAGATCTGCAAAAAGACGCTGTGACCCTTCTACACCACACTGAGAATAATTGACTTACCTCTTTGAAGTGCTGCCAATCTTGTTAGCATCCGTCAGATGGGTTGATGGGAGGCGCATTCGACTGCCGCGACGGAACGACTGATTGAGTACATCATCAAATGGGTGCACCTCCTCCGTTGTCTGGTCCACAGTGGTGCTGGCAGGGCACATTTCGATGCTCGTGGACATGTTAGACACGGGGGCCTTCGGCGCCAAATAAATCGTGGTTGTAGGAGGAGAAGCAGACAGAGATACATCTGCTACAGGCGCGACTGCTGTAGGTGAGGTAGGAGGATAGGCAAACGGAGGCACATCTGCTGCAGGTGTGGCAGGAGTTGCAGACCCGTGAGTTGCAGGAGCAGCAGAAGCAAATGGAGACGCTGCAGGTGTGGCAGGAGGTGCAGACGTGTTAGCTGTAAGAGTAGCAGAAGCAGACGGAGGTGGGGTGGGAGATGCAGACCCGCGAGTTGCAGGCACAGGCACAGCCGGAACCATAGGAACCGTCGATACCGGGACTGCCGGAGGTGCACGGGGAGACGTTGATGTTGAATCACAGAGGTGATCATAGATAGAAGGGGCCTTAGCTTTACCCAAAGTGACAGGACACGCGCGGGGTATTGTCTTGCCGCGGCCAGAAGGACTATGTGAAGCCACACGCGCAAAGGTGGCACTAAGACGAGGTGGAGAAAAGCTGGTAATCCTACCAGCATCTAAGTCCTTCTTCCATGCAGTGATGGGCGTGTCTGGGCTATTCTGAGAAAGGGAGGGAGGGAGTATTGGAAGGCCGGACTCCGTGTCAGGTTCAGGCTCAGGTAAACTAAGGTAAGGGTTGAGAGACTCGTAGAACCCAGAATTGAAGGAACTGTTGGGGAATGTATACTCATGCGGGCCATGGGAAGTTGGGTGAATCATTGTACGAAGCTCGTTTTCAGCGGGGTGTATGGATACACCTCCACCTTCCACGATGGGCACAGAGTCAGAAGTTGTTGGAGGGATGGGATCGAATGTAAGAGGAGTGGGATCGAACGTGTCGACCCCACTGAAAACGTCGATGTGCTCCAATACTTCAGGTGGTGCAGATGTAGCGCTAGTAGCTGTGAAAGTTTTAAAATTTCACTTATAATTAAAAGGTCGTGTACTTACCAAATGCGCCCTTCAGAAACATGGTGAATGGTTCAACAATCCGTTTGGTGTGGTCGGGAAGTGAGTCGCAGAAGGTGAACCCAGTGCTCCCCTTCCCATGGTGAAAACTGTCCGCGCATTAGAATACCTTTTCCAATGAGGTAGCAGCATATACTCACCTGAAAACACGAACGTCCCCATTTGCACGTGGATCCGGGCCACCTAGGTATATGCTCCTGTGCCAACCAGTTGTCTCAAATATTGTCTCTAGTAGTTGCCCGGCTACCCCACCCAAACCTTGAATATATCTATTTGTATGTTAGCTGCACTTAGAAACTTGAGTGAACGAAAAACAAACGTACTGAAGTTTGAGAGAGTCTGAGGGATTCCGCAACCCCTCAAGTTCACATTTTGCCCTTTCAGCACGACGCCGACATTCGGCCTTCGCCTGCTCCTCCATCTGCATCACATAGGCTTCGCCGCAGGCTGCCATCACCTTGCTGGCTTCTGCACGAATGCTGGACATGCGGGTGTTTTTTGTGTACTCACCATTCTCCACTTGGGCCGCAACTTCTTCTTTGATCGAGGAGTCTTCCTTGTAGTCCGTTTGTAAGAAATGTTCCACAGCGGTAGGTCCACGTGTCCGAGCAGTCGAAGTTGCCATCAACTTGGTGATGGTCTTGGTGAACTGGGTGTGGCGTGCCCTACCAGCAGAAGACGCTCCTCGATAACAGTAAGAGCGCAGTTGCTGCATTAAGGTGGTTTAGCTGTGAACCGAAATGAAAATGTATGTAACGTACTCCCTTGCGCTGCTTAACGAGTTTACCTAATTCTTTTATTTGATCACTCATTAATTCAGCCTCGGTAAGAGGTATCCCAGTTGTGCTATCTTTGAAATGGATGCCAACTTCTGGCCATTTCACAAACCATTCTAAGCACAACTGGTTCAAGTATGCGGAGACAGAACCCTGCAGCTGACTCAAGCGGAAGCCATCCATCTTAGACTTCAACCAAACAGTCTGTTCGTGAGTCGTCCACGAGGCTCCAGGCATCTATTGTTCCCATCAAGGTAAGTAGGTATCAATACAAGATCGTGTGACACACATACAGTATGTTTTTTGATGTTTGATAACACCGACACCTCCGACTTGTATGAATGCCCCATATAGGACGGAGTTTCAACTCTATTTCCAATTCAGCCAATCAGATGAGGCGTTTATTTTTCAGCCTTATAAGCCGCGTGTGTATGAGAAACTTAATGTCAACATTCACAGCTAGTTCAAATTCGCAACATTCCTCCTGTTTGATCAATATGAAGGTCTACCCTGATGAGGACGACACCTTCACCTTGACTGAGCTTTGGAGTGCATTACAACTGATACGCCAGAATGGTAAGTTTTCTCGTCATCATTTTATTTGTGTATCTGAGATTGTATATATAACAAGCGGCTATTGACAACGGATCCCACCAGTTGACCTTTGCCCAGAATAGCCCTGCCCGAGCCGACGGTAAGTGTCATTATGTCAATCAAACCTAACACTGACGCTGATTTCATATGAAGGTGCGGCTGATCCTGCCGGTGATGACCTCAGTGACGACGAGTTAACTGTCTCGCAGCCTCCTCCTGGCATTGTTCCAGCCCAGACGCAGCCTCCTCCTGACATTGTTCCAGCCTGGACTGCTCAACCATCCACATTACTTGATTCAGCTGCGCAAACCGCTCAACCATCCACATTACCAGCTGCGCAACCTGTTCCAACTGTCACTGCGCAGCCTCTGGCACAAGCGCATGCCAACCCTCCTGCCTCTTCACGCTGGTACACTATCACCGTTGGGCGTGAGACAGGCGTCTTTCAGGGCTGGTATGTTCTCTGACACCCTAACCGTGTTTCTTTGAATTCACTCTAACTAATTGTTAGGCACAGTGCTCATATTCATGTTGTTGGAGTCCCGGGTGCATGTTTTGCTCGTCACCCCACTCGTGCTGCTGCTGAAGGAGCGTACACAGAGGCACTGGCTGCTGGTGGAGTGATGCAGGTGCCGGCATGATGTGAGAGTCCACGCTGCACAATGTAGATGTATCTATGTAGTCTATTTTGTCATATTCTTGTCAATCAATCACATTTTCTTGTTCACAAATACATTGTCACCTGAGACAGCCAAATTCTAGTCCGTCGTGTGACAAATGTTGTTCAAATTGGACTCTGGGCGTACATTCATGAAGATGTCTCGGGATATGTAAAAAATTCTGAATGTGAGCAGTATATAATTCTGCAAACATGCTACTCTAACGCCTGGTGAAGCCCGTCTCAAGCTAGTACAGCACGCACGATGCAACAATGCTACCAAAGTAATTGTCCCGAAGCTGTGGCAGTGCCACCTAAGTAAGTACTATGTAATTGTGTTTGTGCTTTATAGCATTTGCCACACCTTTGCCTCACCGCAAACTTCGCCTCCTGATCATACCACTCACACTCTCACTTCACCCAAAAAAATGGGGTGGCATCGGAAGCCTTCGCCAGAGCACAAAGAAGCATGTAAACACTCAAAATGTATACACTATGCACGGTAAGTGGTTTTTTTTTCATTCTTTTTCATTCAATTCAGTAACTATTACTCAAACGCAAGGCATCTGGGCTATGAACGAATCAAAGCATGGCATAGATGGAGGCGGCGTCAGGGTGCTACAGAGGTGTGTTCATAATTTTGGAGGTTTAAGACATTTTTATTCATTTTATAGGCTACCCTCGATGCTTTTCATACTATGGAAGACCTATGGACCAGAACTTACACTGGAGGTAGCCGAAATCACAACGGATGTGAACCTCACATTATTGCCCTTCTTCAAAATGTGGACGAACAGGGCTGGAGTGCGGTTAGACCTGGGTTTACGGGTGAATTAGCGGAGGCGAGGATTTTACTTGAAGAAGTCGAGACACTGGCAAGTTCAGTTACCAATTTGGAGGGTCCCTGTACTGTCCAGCTAATGACCGAATGTTCGCGTCTCCTCTGCCGTGCTCGTCTCTGGCTTGCATCAGAGGAGGAAATTCTCCGGCTTATGGATGAAGGACCAAATGTCCTCGACGATGCATTATTTACCAATAACTTAGTCTGGCAGAGGCCCTGATCATTAATTACATATTCGAATCGCTGTGTACTCACGTGACAAGCTTTTTTTTGTTGATCAATCGTTTCTGTTGATCGATCTTTTTTGTTGATCGATCATGGCCCCATCTCGCAAGCGCAAATTCGACAAATATCAACGCCAGTTTATTGCAGAAAATCTTGCTAATGCAGCACAACAAGCTGCAGCAGCTGGGCATGATGATGCGGGGCCTGGCACTTCATGTCACACGCACATGTCTGTTGACGTCACTAACAGACTCCGTCCTTTAGCCAAAACGACATATTTCTCTGCGCCCAATGTAATCTCACCAGCCGCTAATTATGTGCCATCAACACTTATTTCTACACCCTCCGAGTTGGAAACTGATTTCGTCGTTGAAGACGCTTATATAGATTATATTGCGGACACGAACTTCAATCCAGAGCCAGTCGGAAAGACAAGCAAACGCTCACCAGGAGTATGTGCATCTCACTTCACGTTCTTTTACCTGTCGCTAATTTTTTGCAATTAAAGGACGACCCTAAAAAACTGTGGCTTCTGGAGAGAGACATTTTCCTTCGCAAATTCATCAGGCTCGAAAGCTGTGGGGACACGATGTTGTCTCAATTCTGTCACGGCCTCCATGGCTGTGACAACGAGCCCGTATATTGTTGTAGCGACTGTGAAGGACTTCAAATGTATTGTCAATCGTGCGTGGTAGCTCTCCATTGTGCCATGCCCCTGCATCATGTCGAGGTATTGTTTTGAAAGTTTATTTGCCTTCTAAGTTCTGATCTTCGATTACACACAGGTCTGGACAGGCGAATACTTTCAGCGCACCTCCCTTCGCGATCTTGGGCTACGCATGCAACTCAGGCATCCCCCGGGGGTCTCATGTTGTAACCCAGTGCCAGCATTTGATGCCGAATTCACAGTTCTTAACACTAACGGTATTCACAGTGTTGCGCTCGATTTTTGCAACTGCGAAGCCGCACAGACTCACGCCATTCAGTTATTGCGTGCTCGATGGTACCCTGCTACAAGTACTGACCCTCGAACGGCTGCTACCTTCCGACTCCTAGATCATTTTCAAATGTATACGTTCGAATCCAAGGGTTCTGCATTCGAGTATCATCAAGCTTTGTCTCGCTTGACTGACAACACAGGCGCAAAGAGGCCCAAGGTAAGTCTTTCGCTATTTCATACATATTATGACTAACTATATACTAGGACCGCTACGAATCCCTCCTTCGCATTAGCCACCAGTACCGCCATCTAATTGCCCTCAAAAGAGCAGGCCGGGCTCACGACATCTCTGGGATTTTGGGGACGGAGTCAGGCGAACTTGCCGTGGTTTTCCCGGCTTGTCCCCAACCTGGAAAAACCTTCCACCACACTGGGCAGACACCCCTAAAGAAAAACAGTAAGTCCAGTCCATTCACCTATACACGAGGGCTTATCTTGATCCACATAGGTGGTTGTATAGCCTGTTTGTCGGGATCGACGCGAATTTTCGAATGTGTCGTCGGAACAAATCATCGGAGCAAGCGGATCCCAGTTTTAGTCAGGGCTGGGCATATTTTGTTGAGGATTCCGGGTTCAAGAGCGTCCTAGACATGCACGCGGGGCTCACACGGGAGAAGAGCAGCTGCGCAAGTCATAACGCAGTGAACCTTGCGGATTCGAAGCGAGTGCGCGGCCTTGCAGCGACGGGCATTGGTGCCGTTGTTTGTGCAAGGCATAACTTCAAGCGTCCCTCGGTGGTAGGAGATCTCCAGAAGGGGGAGAGATATGTTAACATGGATTACTTATTTTTTTCAACAATGACACACTCGAGCGACATTGTTGTTGTCAACGTCTCGTATGACATCGCGTGCCAGTGGAACAAACATCTTTGGGAGCGCATGTCTCAGTATCCCTCCAACATTCATCTGGCGCACACCAGCAAGACAATAACCTTCCTCGTGCCGAAATTCCACCTCCCCGCCCACGTCGCTCCATGCCAGACTAAATTCTCCTTCAATCTTATCAAAGGGATGGCCCGAACCGATGGCGAAGCGCCCGAACGCGGATGGTCCAATATTAATCCCATGGCTACTAGCACACGGGAGATGGGAGCTGGTTCGAGGTGTGATGCGCTCGACGACCACTTTGGCGACTGGAACTGGCGGAAGGTGTCTAACTTTGGTAAGTCATTACCCTCGTCATCAATAGTTATCTGACTGGCGCTTTCAACAGGTGTATTTCTTTTGCAAAAGCTCAAGGATGCCATCCCTCAACGTGATCAACATATTTCGGACCTTGTCGATTTTGAAGATGCAATTCCAGCCGAGAGCCTCGCAACCTGGCGTACAATGGTAGAGGGTTGGGAGACTGACCGATCTAACGCAAACCCATTCGACTCAGCATCTTCACCCATGACGCAAGCTTCTGTTCGACTGGAGCTCTCACAAGTTGAAGCAAACCAACTCAAACGCGGACTCGACATGTCCTTGCACTCTGAGGTTTCACCAAGTGTCCTGATAGTTGTCAGAATCGAGCTCGAGACTCAGCAGTAAGTACCATTATTCTCCGATCCTCAATGTAATTTACAAATTGTTTTTGTTGACAGGCGCCAGCTTATTCATGAAACCTCAAGCATAGGTGCACACGCTACTGAAATCGAGCTATCTACACTTCAGCAGCGGACAAACACACTTCGTCGTCGAATCGAACACTGGATCAAGATTCAAACCCTTTACATGCCGTGTGTCGTACGTCTTCGTGAGATGATCGATGCTACCTCTGATAATACAGAAGAAGACGTCCACAGTATCAAGCTCTGGATGCCCTCAGCTATTGTCACCCGGTCTCTATCTTGTGACAGAAACCTATTGCTCATCAAATGGAAGCTTCGCAGAGCTCAGGGACACGAGGCACTACATGAACTTCATCAGCACCTGCGGCTCAAGCATCATCTTACTGGCTTCAAGAAGGACTGGATTACCGGTCAACGCAGACACACGAGGTCACGTGGGATCATCGACACAGTGCAGAAAAAGATTGACACTGCTGCCACCAAATATCGCATTGCTTGGGCCTCCCTCAGTGCTCTTGCTGAGCCTCTTCTTGAAATTGACTGGAAGGCCGAGTTCCCGGTGCTCGAGAAAGAGGATGTCCGCAGAATGACGGAGGACCAAGCAGCAGGGGAAAGTATTTCTGAGGGGTGAAGATTAGTTTCCATATCATGGATTTGGAAGCAACATTATGGCGCCGGAGAGGAAGAGCTTTCAGATGGTAAGCTCACCTCATTGTCCCCCACCGTCTCAGCCAGTTCTCTTCTGAACCCTGTTTTCCAGCTATGCGCATTGAGTGGTGCAAGGCTCGTGCACGTGCTAACCGATGGTCCGAGGAGGTAGAATTATTGCAAGAGGAAATGCGGCACGTTCTCACATTCTTTGATTGGCATGCGGCCTGGTGGGTGGAACGTGCAACATCCAAGACGTGGCTCGGGCCCATCGAGAATGAAGGTGCAGTAGTGTATGCACATCGGCAAGCTGCCATTCGGAGGATGATGCGTGACCACTGCTCTTCAATTTGGAGCATTGTTCCTGGCCTCATTGCCCAGTCATTGTGCAATACCGCTATCTAATGGGATATGTTTTTTTCTGTGATTCTGATGTATTTTGTCATTAATGTCTGATTAACTACATGCTATTGACACAACAAACTAGTACCTATCTGTTCCAAACAATAAACTAGCACCTATCTGTTCCCAATGGCATAGCAATGCTATGTTTAATGTTTTCAACAACTCTCCGTGTTTACCAAATTGGGACGACATATTTGATGGCGGTTGGTCTATATTTAAGCCCATTGATGGGGAGGATCTATATTTAAGCCCACAAAGGGAAACAATCCAGGGACGAGAACCAGTAAGATCTACCCCGATCAGTGGGGCCTGAGAAACTGTGCTAGGGACGAGAACCAGTAAGATCTACCCCGATCAGTGGGGCCTGGGAAACTGCGCTAGGAACTGTGCTACCTTTCCCCAGCAAAGTATGAATAAAGGGAAGTACCTGAAGGGACCATACTCCCTGGAAGAGTATCAATAAAGGAAGCACCAGGGATTCCTTGGTGAGTATCAAAAACTATGCTGTTACTATGGCTAAGGAGTATGGATACTCCTGCCAGGGTGTGGTGGGAACTTGGAGACCGGCGAACTCGTGGCCGGTCCATTTGAGTTTGGTGATTTTGTGGGCGCAGTTCGATTCTCGACGGATTCGAAGAAGCTCGCAATCAACTCAGGAGTGGGGAAGTGCCTTCAGGTCTGGGATATTCCAAAACAGAAATTGGATGCGAGCATAGGGGAAATTGGCGGAGGGCGTGTGATGCTTGCGCCAATTTTCTGGACAAATAAAAACAAAACCATCGTGGCCGCATCCAGCTTGACGGACTCAGAAGATGACCATGCCTCGACAATTTACGAATTTGACGCCTCGACGTCGGAGACTGTCGGAACTCCCTTCGAAGGGCACACCGAAACTGTCAATGGTCTAGCACTTTCATCCGACAACATTCTCCTCGCTAGCTCTTCTGGGGATGACATCAAACTCTGGGCCTTCGAGTCCCGCCAACTCCTCGCTTCCTTCGACGTTCAACCTCCCCATACCCTTACCCTCTCACCTGACTCGTGCAAACTAGCTTACACGAGTTACGATAAGAACAACGATGGGTACAACATTTACATATGCGATATTCCGCCCAATGTGCTTGCTCAGGCCCGTGTACGCATTTCCCGAAAATATCTACTGCTCGTGTTCTGATATTCCCTTACAGACTAATGCACGCAAAAAGTCAACCCTCCATGATCTTTTAAATGTACGTGCCTCATTCTTTTACTCATTACACCACTCATACATTGTTATCATTGCAGTCTGACGCAACTCGTCGTCCTCCTGCAGTGCACCGCAAACCACCGATACCCGCCATACCTACGGTGCAGAGGCCTCCGCCTACAATCAACCCACAGCAACCCATTTTACTTCGCCTCCGCAAACTTCTTCCCTTCTCTTCTCGTACGGCCACAATTCCTCCTGTTCGCAATCATATTGAGCCTCGCGGTCCTCTAGATGTATGTCCCCCTTTTTTGCTCATTTCTCATTTGACTGGATAATCGCGATGTAGTTTCCTGCTACGTTGCTCCTACTCCACTCTCTCTCAGGGCGCACCACAACTCAGGGACGTTTGGATATCAATTCCGGCGTGAGTTTCCGCTACCGGTATCACATTGTTGGCTCACATTTCATTCAGTCTCAACCACTACCTACCACCCGATCGTCTGCCACGCCGCCCACTACCTTTGCTACCCGCCTACAAAATATATCAACCTGGTGGCCTGTTCGTGCAGGTCATGCACTTCCGCCTATTGTTGATGTCCCTCTCGCGCCGGGTCAATTGGTGTGCTTGGTTCGTTTTTACTGCTATCACTGAGGTCTCATTCATTGAATCGCAGCGCAATGCTGCAGCAGGTGCTCCCGGCCCTGACAATGAATATATCCGTGAGGAAGACTATGTTACCCCTTCACTTAATACCGGGACGCATGGAAACGACCGTTGTTGTTTTTGCTTCTAGCATTGTGCGCTGGCATCCCCCGCGCAGTGTAGATTACATGTCGCTCCTCGCATTCCGTGTTCTATGCACATCGATACGTGTCGTTTGTATATTGTTTCGTCCTTGAAACTTCGAATCCGGAATCCAGGACATGAACGAGATAGATTCAGCACATTCTCAATCAGTGATGGTTCTTTGCTATTTTGTAGTAAGAGCTTCCGGAGTGAATAACGTCTATTAATATTGTCTCTGTGAAAAACGAACCAGTAGCTGCATTCTATCCTCTCTGGCAGATTTGGATCAACGGTGCATCCGCGCATGCGGTGTACCTTCGCTAAACCGAGATCAATATCCCGGAAGTCCTGCGCGCTAATCCACGTAATGCTTTTGGTTGGGCGAAATAGAATGTCACCAATTCGTGATGAGATGCGATTCAAGGGGTGTAGCGACCATACGAGACACGACAAGGGACTACAATTGCAACTGAACTATCAGGGAACGCCTTTGAAGCTGATTCACAGGCAACTTGAAAAGCGCCAGCGGCTGCTTCCAAGTTCTCCAGTATTAATCTGGGCTCCTGTGGATTGTGATTTTGGACGAGAAAAGCAATTGAACGTACCTGTTTACCCAGTGTAAGAGGAACATCGATAATCGGCTTCATGCATGATCCACACGAAGAGACTACCAGGTTGATATGTGGTTTGAGGTTAGTGGAAGCGGCAGCAGGCGACTGGAGGCCAGGCGGTCGTGTCGTAGATTGAGACTGAAAATTGCAAGTCGAAATCAGATCACGGCTGTCAACACTCGCATCCTCGCAGGGATATATATCCGAACCCACCTGAGTCGTGAACGCGCCGAATGAGAGCGATTCGGAAGTAGGCACGACATAGCAGGGAACTGAAAGCGTGCCACCCAAAATGTCTCGATGGATGGCTCTCGTAGACGTATATATAGGCGAGTTTTGATTCTTCTTGGAAAGTTCAGGTAAAGATACGACGGGAGTTGGGAATAAGGCCATTCCTCACCGAACAGGAATGTAAGAGGTCGCTGGCCGAGAATCTTGTCGTGTAGTACTGTTTAGGAAGATTAATGAAATAGGTGAGAGTAAAAAAAACATTGCCCATCAGCAGCAACCTCGCAAATGCCTGCACGGTCCTCTACACACTTCATGTAGAGAACGCTAGAATATTCAAGTACAGCCTGGAATTTGCCTTCTTGACTCAGCTGCTGCGTGATTGGCCTGTGACACGGATGTGAAATGTAACGTGGTGCAATAGACTGGAGCATTTCAGGGTTGTCATGCTTTGGCAGAGACAGTGTCTGCTGCTGTTAATGAGCATGTGGTGTCGGTCTGTGTGGGTGACGATTTCGAGAGGAGATATTTGGAAATCCGACAGCTTTGCTGAGACTTGTGTTGTCGATGAAGCGGAAGTCCCCGGAAATTTTCCGCGTCGAACGCCCATGCATGCCCTAGTTGTGGCTGCCTCGGGCTCGGGGAATGATCCTGAGCTTAATAGACGAATGGAGGTGGTCGTTCCTTCTTGAGTGTGAGATGCGAGACTTCGGTCTTCCCTTGCTGCATTCCAAATACTCGGCGGTTTTTTTGACCAGGATATGGGAAGGTGTGCGTCGCGTGGGGTCGTGTTGGAAGTCGTCTATATGGCGAGGAAAGGGACGTGGAATTGGTTCGATTAACGAGAGCGCTCTCATCGAGTCATGCAGAACGTGGAATGCGACAAGACTTGCCAACCTGAACCTTTCTGAAGTCACAGTAGACTGATTCGGTGTAGAAACACCCGCAGACAATATTTGGAAACATTGGCAACAAACTTTGAAAGACGTACTGCAGGATAACATAACCACTGACATGGCGATCATATGTATGAGTTCAAGGTTTTTTTGTCAGAACTCGGACGACATACATGTGCTTACTAAGCGAATGTAGTACGTACTCCGCTATCAGTTTCCTACGAACTTTTCACAAAAACAGTGAAGGTGACCACGGCACAATGAACTTACAAGAGACACGAATGTTCAATGCGTAGGGAACCTCTATTCACGTAGTCCAGTGTATGAGTCCCCTCCCTGACATGCCAACCCCTCATCCGGTGGATACGGTGGAACAACAATTTTTCCCTCATCAACAACCACTTCCCGGGTCGCTAAGACACGCACCTGTCACCCATGGCCTGATCGCAACGATGAACGGCCCGCGGGAAAGAAACGCGTTGGCTTGTGCAGACCCATCTATGCTGCGGTTATCCGGTTTTACTGGGAGTTGTTGGATACACAATCACTTTGATCCGTCGTAGGAATGCCCAAGCGCACGGTGGGCAGACAATGTATCCTTACACATTCATTCCAAGTCACATCAAATATCAAATCGACGACGACTCGCCAAAATTCCACAGGTGCACGGCGACCTTACCTTCCGCGAAGGATGCTACATTTGCGAGGTGATTTATGAGACAAAGTTACTCGTCACGCTTGACTTTAGTACGTCTCTTTACCTTGACCTTCGATCGCGTGGTCCTTTCACATGTTCCACCGCATGCATGAAGTTAACTCCACGCTTGCGGACGCTGAGAGTGTGCGGCAGACCGTCACGGTGGTGTGCTCGTCGGGTTGGGCCACATTGCCACACGTGCACTGCTGACCTGTCGGTTTCCACATGGACTACCTACAATGCAAATATTTTTGTTAAGCAGGCAAGACCCGGCAGAGACCCGTCTCTGAGTTGCAAACCCAATTGTCGTAAATTAATGTGAAATGCTTTGTTCCGGTGGCAGTAAGTTGTATCTGCTTGTTAAGAGCACGATGACTGACCGTTCTGTGATAGGTTGCGTGCTGCCTGGGGACGGAGATCGCATTCGATGTCCGTGTGAACTCCTGCGGACTTGTGGTTTGTTCCTAGCGGCCCGGATATGCGACGCCACTTGGACGCACTGGAGTGAAGCGCCCTTGTATTAGTGGTTGGACATATATTCATTGGTGTGATGTCGCGTCCGATGCGTTTATGTTGATAAATCTTGTCAATCAGATTGTCGAGCATGCAATTTTCGATGCTACTGACTGCCGGCAGTATCTGTCAGATACATATGCACGAAGATCATACTCAGCCAAAGGGGAAAGTTGCTCTGACCTGATTGAACATTTCCGCAGCCGTGTGGGTGAATATAGTGGTCTGATGTTGTACCATTATCCGTTGACAGAATCGAAGCTTTGTTCATGCATTCCTTTGTATCTGTGTCGCTTAGTCTGGGTAAAAAGTTGCGGTCTAAGTGACAAAGGAAGGAACGCATCCGAGCCACTACTCAACAAACTGAAGTGGCAAGTATTCCAATAGTTTAAATACTGCCATTTGTATCCCTTTCCTCTTCTACATCGATCGCATTTTTCCTTTCGCATCTGCTATCTAAGTTGTGCATTGTGTTGCTCTTGTGCACTGACTTCACCCGCTGTCACTCATCTGGTCCTCGCACAGGCTAGTGGCTAGCACCGCCGACAACGTTCCACCCCCAGTCCCAACCCCGGCCCCAGCCCAAACGCCACTCCAAATTTGAACCATACCCTGAGTTTGAACCCAACCTTCAGCATTAACCCCACCTCCAGCATCGACCCCACCCCCAGTATCAACCATACACTCAGTTGCGCCAGCCGAGGTGCAACGGGCTGGTATCCAACTGATACCAGCCTGTGGCACCTAGGCCGGCTGCTACAGCCTACAGAACGGCGAATACGGTGTCCGGTCCTGGTCTGGTGTGCCTCCTGTCATCCAACAGATGATGAGGCCTCCGGCTATTCCTCTTCCATCTGCACCCGATGTTTCTCAGCATCAGATGGTGGCCGAAGGGTGCTTGGTACGCAGGGAGATTATCCAGACAACCTCTTACTCATACCTCCTCCATATCATTATGCCCCACCTTACCATTATTCGAGGGTTCGAGAGCAGGTTGAACTGGCACAGCGAAAGCTGCTCCAGAACCCTAGAGTGGGGTACCTCATCCCCAGGTGCAGCTCCCTGCTGACAAAGCCACCCAGTAATCGTACACTGGTTGTCCGCTTGCGCCAGTCTCACGACCGAAACTCGGGTATTCTTTCAGAGAGACATCTTTCTAGATGAAGGCTAGTGCTCACGCTACGAACCGAAAAATCTGGTTAAAGGTACCATGCAGCCTGACACTGCTGTTGGCCTTGATGTGTCAGATCATAGCGGTATGTTTTTTTGAAGTGATAGACTGATTCCACTCGTGAGTTTGCAGGTGTAGCACACCCAAATTTCACGCAGAGTGTTCCGCAAGTGCTAGCGCTGTGATCAGACGCTCTCTCCCCATATAGCTCTACATCACTTCCATCAGCGTGGTGCTCCGTCCTAGTCATACGTCGGCCACGCAGCAGTGGCCATGGATAGAGGGTTCTTAGACTGTTGGTTGCAAGATGATTCTCGCGTCGCTTTGAAGATTTGTAATTCTGGGGATGGACCCTTCGTTTTTGCACTGCAGCATTATAGATACGTTCAAAATTCAGTGAAGGGCGCCAGGAAAGTGAGAAAGACTGGATGAACGTGTATTCGAGAATGGCTGAGGCAATGGGGCGAGGAAAGGTGGTCTCTGCTGTCCCTGTACAACGTCAATGGCAACTGTTCATGCGTTCGCTGGCGTACAAAGCAAAATTGAAACGAAGATTGAACAACGGAAAGGTTGAATATAGGTTGGTTGAATGCTACAGTATCGGGCCATTCAGGTACGCCAGGGGCACACAGTAACACTGGCGGGTGGGAAAGAGAATCGAGATTGGCGTTGTAGCACAGGAATTTTGTTCATGGCTGTGAGCCAAAAGCAAGGAGAAACAAATTACAGCAGTACTCACGTTGTAGCACGCTTTCCTTCTCTATCATTGCTTGCCTCATGGTAACATCAACTCTCATCAGTTCCAGCGCGGATGAACTGACAATCGTCTCTACTAGAGGCAAAGTGCTCTCGAGCAAGGGATCTTCAAATGACGATCAACGGCAGGCCCACAGCGCATGAGGAGAGCGCACCGCAACATCAAACACATCCAAAGAACACCTTTACCCTACTCAACGGTTTCGCTCACAGAGACTCGGCCATGGCTTCCACATCGACGAAGGCTTTGACACCGACAATGACTTTGAAGGGCCACGGAGAGTTCATCCAGTCCATGTCCTACTTTCCTGACGGCCAGCGAATGATCAGCGGATGTTGGGACAAGACCGTTCGGCAATGGGATCTGAAGGTGGGTAAGGAGATTGAGGAAGCGCGGGATGTTTTCAAGGAGGAGGTAATGGCAATTGCGGTATCAAGTGATAGTCGATGGGTTGTCACTGGTAGTGGAGATAACGAAACCGGGGAGCTGAAAGCCTGTGAGGTTGAGACGGAGATCGTGAAAACGTTCGAAGGCCACTCAGCAAAGATCACCTGTATTGATATCTCCATGGACAGCAAACTGCTGGCGAGTGGGGCTGAAGATTGGACAGCGCAGATATGGAATTTGGAGGATGGCAAAATGGTCGCTGGTCCATTCAAGAGCATTGATTACGTGGGCGCAGTTCGAATCTCGACGAATTCAAAGAAGCTCGCAATCAAGTCGGATCCGGGGACATGCCTTGAGGTCTGGGAAGTTCAATCGCAGAAATTGGACGTGAGTGTAGGGAAACCCAGTGAACTTCTAGGATTCGGATATGTGCCAATTTTTTGGACAAACAAAAACAAAAACATCTTGGCCGCATTCAGATTCACAAATGAGGATGCCTGCCCCAACAATCTACAAGTTCGACGCCTCGACGTTGGAGACTGTCGGAACCCCCTTCGAAGGGCACACCGAATCTGATTGGTTTAGCACTTTCATTCGACAGCGCTCTCCTCGCCAGCTCCTCATTTGACCAATCCATCAAACTCTGGGCCTTCGAGTCCCGCCAACTCCTCGCTTCCTTCGATCTTGATTTTCCTTCTTTCCTTGTCCTCTCACCCAACTCGCACCAGTTAGCTTACACGACATATACATACCCTCAAGTGGATTAGCTCGAAGCAATTGAATTGAAATCAATGGCTGGTCAGTCACAGCCGGAGGCAGGAACATCTCGCCTAGCGGTAGTTGACGAACACCCAGAGGCGCAGTCTTCGTGAAATACTTCGTTCGTTGATTAATTCATCTGTTGAGTCTCTCATCTGTACCTGTAGCTTGCCATTATGATAGCGTGTTATTTACCTTTCTGTGTAGAATGATTTGTTTTCGACAACTAAACATTGTTGATTGCTCGCTAATGTACGTTGGCAGACAGGTGATGCAGGTTAGGTATTCAAGCTTGAGACGCGAAGTTTGACATGGGATGCCAGAAATATCTACGCCTGTCATCAAAAAAATAAAACATGCGCTCGTCCTCCGCCCAGACTGGCACTTTGGCACAAACCCGAACATCTGCCAGTGACGGCGGTCAATATTTAGCGGGAACTGTGCCAAGTTATTCAGGACTCAGACGGTAAAGAGGGTAAGGTAGACTTGCAGTCTTAGTTGATAATGATCTACTAAACATGATTATAACATACATGAACCTATACTCCGCCTATCATACACCTCTCACGCACGTCGGCGCAACGATGTTCAATCGAGCACCTTACTCTCTTGCTCTCCAGAATTCTCCATTAAACCTCTTTCCCTGACTGTAAAAGTACCGCTTTTCCTTGACGTATTTGGACCAAACTTGAGAGTAGATTTCCCGTATCCCAGAGGTTAAATCCTTTGACCCAGGTGCCAAAATCTCCTGTGCGATGGCAGTGCCTACAGCACAACCCACTCTCATCGCCGTGATCATACCTTGCGACGAGAGAGGATCGAATGCCATGGCAGCGTCTCCTACAGCAACCCACCTT
The DNA here is from genome assembly GCF_016758775.1 of Suillus clintonianus. NCBI lineage: Eukaryota > Fungi > Basidiomycota > Agaricomycetes > Boletales > Suillaceae > Suillus > Suillus clintonianus. Next base: position 160,609 of record NW_024539273.1, on the reverse strand, counting down.
GCTCCTTCAGGATCTGCTGTACTACATCAGCAAACGTGCAGGTGCCTGGGCGCACCTGGTGAGTACATCAGGAAATCATCGAGTGCCTTATGCGCTTCTTAAATTCCTTAATTCGTCAAATAAGGCAAATTTAAGGCCGTTTTTTACACTTAAAATAAGGAGATCCATTTCCTTACATTAAGGAAATAAGGAGCTTTTTCCTTAAAATCAGGCAGATAAGGCAGTTAAGGATACTATTATTTCAACCAGACATGGGGCAACCAAAGTAGCTTAAGGCGAAAAAAGGATGACAAGGTGTTCTATGAAAATGACGAAAAACAATATAGAAAATGTGTATGACAGCAATTGATGAATAGCGCGAGCAGCGTTTGAAGCGATTGAAGCGATTGATGATCAAAGCGGGGAGACAAGCGCACATATAGTAGCCGACCAAGTTCTGTCAAATATTATGGTGTCAGAGCAAGAAAATGCAAGATAAAGAAACAAATACTACAGATACGAATGCGTGAACGTGGATTCACAGGGATCCGACTTTCACCGCCGAGAGTAGTGTCTTCGTCTTGACCCCGGCGGCGAGCACGCTTCATGTACGGTTGAGATCGTTCAACGATTTCTCTCACGCGGTCGAAGGGCAGCTCCTCAATTCGCTCCATGTACGCAATCGTATCAGTCTCCCAATTGCCCGAAGAGAAAGCGGTGCCTGTGTGACTCATTTTGTTCGTGGCGGGATTGAGCGTTAACATGACCTTGTGTCTCCCATTGTCCGAAGTATCTTTCTCGATGAGGTCATCGCGAGCCAAAATAAGTGCACGCTCGACCTGCAAATGATATGTTAGTAAGTTTTGTAAAGGCGATGGAAAACTCACGGCTGCTGTGGTCAGTGCAAGGGCTGTTGCATACCCAGGTAACCCAAAGTCAAGCGAGTCGCACTTCTGGTATCCTTGGATGGCACTGAGGTGAACGGCAAAGGTGCGCAAAATGAATTCCGATAAGAAAGCTCCAGGCGAGTCTTCGTTATCTGGATCTTCATACACGAAGCGTGAATCTTCGAGTTGATATTCGGCGTATGCTTTCCGCGCCTCCTTGGTCTCGTATTCATCCATCGAGACGAAAAATGTCATGAGAATGGTGACAGCAGTGGAGCCGAAATATCCTCTCCACTCAGAGAGCCTTTGGCATACCTGCCAGCATAGTAGTCAACTAATAGTACTGGAATAGGGATTCACTCACAACATTGAAGGCGCCATTGCAGCCATCGACCTCAAAGTCTCCAGGTTCGTTATACACCGCGTGGTAGATATCCTCGAGAACGTCTGAAAGTTCGTTGTCGGGGATAGTCCACGGATAGCTGCCATTTCCGACCCAGTACATGACCGTTGGAATAAACATAGAACGAAAGGTCGTGTTCTGAGCACCAGTGGGCAAGTGGGCATTTTTTGGCTTTTCTTTCTTGAGATTGAGTGTGCGTGGCACGCGTCCATTTTCGGTTTTGATGTACTTGGATTTCTGGTCGTCCGTTACGGTCTCCATAACGTTAACTGACATCTGCAAGGGAATTCGTCAGTGTGGTCAGGCTACCAGTGTAGATTCTGCCTACAGAGGACGTGAGCCGACTGTTTGACACTTCGTAGACCTAAAAGATTCCAGAATCATGGTAAGCAATTCATCTATCTCACAGGGCCCACTAGTACTTACCTCAGGCTTAATGTCAACCTGATCCGCCATGTCAACATCCTCATCCTGAACATCAGCGTCGGCATCTGGGTCTTCCTCCATTTCATGCTGCTCTTCGGGTTCAAGGTCGCCCAAAAAGGCCGCGGACAATCCACGTTTTCGTCCCCTCGGTGTGTCATCAGCATCCTGAAAAATATGAACAATGCCCTGCCTTGATTCAAGTATCCCTCATTCGTGAGCATGGATTCACTCACCTGTCCACCCCGACTCATAGTCATACTATCGTCATGATCTTCAGGTAGGTTGTCGTCTTCGGCCCATTCCACATCATTGTTTGCGATCACTGAAAATTCGTTAGCGATGTACACAAAATCAGACTGTACCTACCACTGGTACGCGCACTTGGTGGCGCAGAAGGCTTCAGTTGGGATTTCGATGCCACACTTCTGGCCCACTTCCCTACTCCCGCTCCCTCTGAAGGTATGGATGATTGAGATGCGCTACATTTTAGTGAGTGAAACACGTCAAAGTAATAAAGAGTCAGCTCTGATAAAAGTAACATCGCAGATTCACAGTCAAGTTGAACTTACAGCGACTTTCGGACTTTCCCATCACCAACAGCACTTCCAACACGTGTTTGACTCAAGGATGACACACCGGTGTTGGACACCTTTCGACTGGCATTGACACCATCCTTGAAGGTGAGTTTTAAGCCTGGGTGTTTCTTCTTGGGAATGTCGGTGCTTTGAGGCTCTGGATTTGCCCCAACAGCTGTATAAATGGTATAGAATTGGTAAGTCTTTGCAACAACATTATAGATTGTGTAATGCTTACGCATCTCCTTGGGGTTTTCAGTTGACGCTGTGATTGCCTTTGTCACTGGGCGTGGCTTAGGCTTTGGTCTGACCAAGTGTCCAGGGCCAGCACGTTGAGCCATCTGCTCGATAGCCATGGCATCTTCCTTCGCAGCGACCTGCTTTTGAGCATTATCCAAGGCAGTCGTCTTCGCTATTTTCTCTGCTGCTATCTTTTTCTTTTCAGCCGCAATTACTTCCTTCGGGCGCGCTACTCGATTCGCTTCAAGAACTATCTGTCCGGGATGTTTGTTGGCATTCCCAGGGCGTGTTGCGGGACGAGGCATGTGTAGAGAACGGAGGGGCAAGCTGTTGAAGGAACGTTGGCAGTGAGGCGTTGAAGGAATATGGACGCTAGCAGAAAAGTGGCAATGAATCGCAGGTGCCAAGGTTGTTATTTATTCAATTGAATATGTCATAATTTCTGATTCACACACTTGGCACTAGTCTGCATCCTACATGCTCCGCTTCCTCGTATCCATTGCTGCGACCACTCACCGCTCAGCATGGCCCCACCTGTCACCAGGCTCATTTGTCGGTTTCCTAGCTGCAACAGGGTCTTCAAAAACAAGTCTGGCCTCACTCAGCACACGCATACAATGCACGGCACCCCACAAATACAGCGAGACCTCAATTTCACGGCTCCACTTGCAGGTCCCGGATTTATACCTCCAAGGAGTCGTTCTCCCACACCAGAAGGTGAAAACCGGGCTATCAACGAGGATTTTCATCAAGACATAGCGGGTGAGCAGGAGGATGCAGGTTTTGTACCTGAGGAAGGTACTTGGGTGGACATGGGGCGGTTATTCCGCACATTCCATCCGCACCTCACAGGTGAGTGTTTTTCAAGACGTCCATCATACTAATCACTCAGGTTTTGACTTAGGACTCAAATGCGATGCTAACGGGTCATTTATTGATCAGGATGCACCCCCACCGCCTCTCACAAATGCACCCCCAACCGACTGGACACCTTATAACGATCGAGCGGAATTTGAGACAGCAGAATTTTTATTCACGCGCAATCAAATGTCTGCAAAGCAGATTGATACACTTCTCGACTTGTGGGCCGCAACTCTCATCAAGCACAACGACGCTCCCCCTTTTGCAAACCATAAGGACATGTACGCTACCATTGATGCAACACCATTTGGCGATACCCCCTGGAAGAGCTTTACAATGTGCTACAGCGGAGTTAAACCCGAACGAGACGTACCGCCGTGGATGGATGGACAATATGATGTGTGGTATAGAGATCCATTGCAAATGACACGCAGCATGCTGGAAAACTCTGCCTTTGATGAAGGAATTGAGTTCTCCCCGTATCGTGATTATACCGCCGAGGACAAACGGTACTGGAAGAACTTCATGTCGGGTGACTGGGCGTGGAACCAAGCGGTACGCTTTTATATTCACATTTTTAGCACACTAATGGTCGTCTCCAGGATATTATTGCTCAAAATGAGGAAAATCATGGTTCAACATTCGTGCCATTGATTATTGGCAGCGACAAGACTGTCGTTTCTGTCGCTACTGGCCAAACTGAATATCACCCGCTGTATCTCTCAATCGGGAACATACACAACAGCGTACGACGGGCACACCGCAATGGCGTTGTACTCGTTGGATTTCTTTCGATACCAAAATGTACGTGCTTGTTATTATTCTAAATATATCATTGCATCATAACCTTCATTTGTTTAGCTACGAAAGAACATAACGATGACATCAAATACAGAAACTTTCGACGGCAATTGTTTCAGCGGTCCCTTGCCAAGATTTTCGAGTCTGTGAAGCCCTTCATGGAAACGTTTGACGTCACACGCTTTCCGGATGGGCACTTTCGACGAACGGTGTATGGCTTGGGCCCATACATTGCGGATTATCCAGAGCAGTTGATTCTCTCTGGCGTCGTGCAGAATTGGTGTCCGCGGTATGTCACAAGATTTTCTTTCTCTTTGTAATGACTCATTTGATCATAATAGGTGTCTGGCAAATAATAAGGACCTCGATGGTGCTCAACCTTGTCTGCATCGACGCGAAGCACACACCGAGTTGCTTGTCGAACGGCTAACATACAAACAGGCCTGGTTTGAGTATGGCATCGTTGCCGATCTCATTGTAAGTTGCTCGCTGAAACTCGCCAGGTCCAATCTCACCTGTCTAATTGACTAGCCGTTTACGAACGATTTTCCTCGAGCAGACATCCACGAGCTCTTATCTCCCGATCTTTTACACCAGATTATTAAGGGGACGTTCAAGGATCATTTAGTTGATTGGGTAGGTGATTATTTGGAGGCCACACATAGTGCACGTCATGCGGCTGAGATCATGGATGACATTGACCGCAGGTATGCAAACAATTGATATCTCGCTAATGACTACTAACGATGTACAGGATAGCAGCAGTAGCCCCATTTGCTGGGTTGCGACGCTTTCCTGATGGGCGTGGTTTTCGGCAATGGACAGGTGACGATTCGAAGGCTTTGATGAAGGTATGCTGGAGTATTCCCTTCCGAACGACACGCGAGCTGACTCATTCAGGTCTATCTAGCTGCAATCGAAGGCCACGTTCCTCAAGACGTGGTGCGCACATTCAGTGCATTTCTAGAATTTTGCTACATTGTAAGGCGCGAGGCTCTCACTGAAGATGATCTTGTAAAACTCCAAGATGCCCTCAACCGCTTTCACAAATTCCGGGAGATCTTCAAGGCAACTGGCGTGGTCTCGACATTCTCCCTTCCACGTCAACACTCCCTATGCCACTATGAATTACTGATTCGACTTTTTGGGGCACCCAACGGCCTTTGCTCTTCGATTACGGAGTCCAAGCATATCAAAGCGGTTAAAGAACCTTGGCGCCGATCTAGCAGGTTTAATGCGCTCGGACAAATGCTACTAACAAACCAACGCCTCGACAAACTTGCAGCCGCTCGCGTACAATTTGAGGCACGTGGTATGCTTCACGGATCCTGTCTGTCCAATGCTTTGGGAGAACTCCGGAGACGTGAGTGATCATTGATCTGACAATTTAGTCGTTCTCATCTCTCAAAACAGGTCAGAATGTTCATGAAGACAACAACTCAGAATTGGATGACGACACTATGGCTGATATGGCGCAAGAAGGTCATAATGGGCGGCTGCATGTCCACGAACCTCAAAACCAATCTGTTGAGGTGGATGCTGGCGAAATTGTTGATGGACCGACCGTGGAGTCCCATGTCAGGCTTGCGGCGACTCCTCGTATGTTTATCTGTTTACTCCTTGACCCTTTCTGACAATACACAGGTTGTGTACGCAATGTGCATACACTCAGCCTTGAGCTCGACATTCCACACTTCCCTCGGATGATTCAAGAATTTATCCACGATCAGCGCTATTCAGAAGACCCCAACCCTCCTGAGTTTGATCCGGCAACGGCACAAGTATTCCTGGGGAAAGTGACCCTCTTCAATTCTGCTGTAGCGTTGTTCCATGCACCCAGTGATCTGAGCGGTACAGGAGGTATGCGTCGAGAACACATCCGGGCAACACCATCGTGGCGCACTGGCGAACCTAGGCATGATTGTATCTTCGTCAGTATGGGTACTGGCTTTGACTCTCCCATAGGTGGACTTGCAGTCGCGCGGGTCCGGTGTTTTTTTTCTTTTAACTATCGGACGTCATACTATCCTTGTGCCATAGTTCATTGGTATTCTTATGCGCTCGAAGGACGCGATCCCGACACAGGAATGTATGTTGTCACACCAACAATGACCGACGATGGTATTCCAGACATTTCAATCATTCACATCGATTGTATCTTTCGCACCGCCCATCTCATTCCGGTCTATGGCCCGGACTTCATCCCAAAAATCAGTCCGCATGACTCGTACGACATGTTCAACTCGTACTACGTCAATAGATACGCGGATCACCATGCTTTTGAAATAGCGTGACTTGTGGTATGTCCTTCCATCTTCCTTTCTCGAACTATACACTTATTCAATGTCCCGCGTCTGAAGGAGATTATCAACATTGCCACCAAAATCCCTCCCTCCCTCTATACTCGAGCCTGACATTGCCGAAGAGAGTCTGCTTGCCAAGAACGTCGAGCAAGAGCTCGCATATACTTCATTGTGTACCATGACGGCAGCCGTGGAGATCTGGTATGACCCAGACCCAAGCCTCGAATCATCTTTTTGCCCTTTCGGTGGAGCAACAATGTTGCCACCAAAATCCCTCCCTCCCTCTATACCTCGAGCCTGACATTGCCGAAGAGAGTCTGCTTGCCAAGAACATCGAGCAAGAGCTCGCATATACTTCATTGCGTACCATGATGGCAGCCGTGGAGATCTGGTATGACCCAGACCCAAGCCTCGAATCATCTTTTTGCCCTTTCGGTGGAGCAACCAAGCCTCGAATCATCTTTTCGCTTACATCCACGACAGCGTCACTACACCATTATCCAACGACATATGCGGGACGGTCCAACACAGTACAGTCCTCCATACCTGGGGGCAAGACCGTGTACAGCAGTCTTTTCACGTCGAGCAAGAGCTCGCATATACTTCATTGCGTACCGTGACGGCAGCCGTGGAGATCTGGTATGACCCAGACCCAAGCCTCGAATCATCTTTTTGCCCTTTCGGTGGAGCAACAAAGCCTCGAATCATCTTTTTGCTCTTTCGGGGGAGCAACAAAGCCTCGAATCATCTTTTCGCTTACATCCACGACAGCGTCGCTACACCATTATCCAACGACATATGCGGGACGGTCCAACACAGTACAGTCCTCCATACCTGGGGTCAAGACCGTGTACAGCAGTCTTTTCACCCTCTACTTGCTCGGTTCTACACGTTAATGTTATATACTAGTACATCGCGTGCTTATTTTTAACGATTTAAAACAATGTATTAATGTAAATAAACCGCCTTAATTTCACTATTGCCTTGACTGCCTTTGACTTACTTATAATGACCTCGCCCCTTAGAATAATTTGAACAAAGGATACAAACAGTGACTTAATCCCCTTAGCCGCCTTAATGCTATTTTTAAGTAACTTAAGGTGGGAAAAGGCACTCGATGATTTCCTGATGTACCTGGACGTCCTGGCGGCGACCTGGATGGTCTGGCGGCCTGGAGGGTTATTCCTTCTCACGTATGCCAAACTTGACTGAAGCAAAACTTTGATTGAGATCTACTAGCTACTCCCTACCATGAATTCCTTGTACATTAGATACAACATGTATACTTAGAACACAATTTCATGTGCATGATGATCTGCATACTTATTTACATAGTAAGAATTGAACACGTCAAGAGAATGAGCAAAATGAAAACCATCGGGGAGGGGACCGCTGCCAAAGACGGGGATGAGATGAGCACTTCGAAGAATGGTATCGACATGCTCCACAGACTGAACACGAGCTCCGTGTGCACCAGTAATCTCGGGCTTCACCTTCCACATGCCCGTCACTGAATCTGGGCCTCTCCCCATCCGTGAAAACCTGTCGATCAACACACAAGGGTATGTCACACCCTCAAAATGAAAAGAAAAGAAAAGCTTAACACGGCCAATGATCATGCCCCTCATACCAGTTTTTTCCTGGTCCTCGACGATGAAGACACAGTCGTGTCGTGGATCCTTACGGCGCCACGACGGAGTGCATCGAATTGACTCGCGACGCATGCCGTGAGTCCCAGATATGTCGCTTGGAGCCGAGAAAGTGGCTATTGCGGAGTGGAACACAGCAATTGGAGTGTCAATGATGGGTAGTTCATCCGCGGGGATCAGGTGCACATCATGTTCATAGTTGGGATGTAACTGGTTGAAAAGGAAGTGACGAGCAAGGAGGGGGAGTTTCGGCTGCCGAATATGTGCTGCCAGGGTTTCAAGTGATCGTGGGTAGCCACGTTCTGGGCGACTGCATCAGTACTAGTATAGTAGATCACAACTTGAAAAAATACATACGAGGTGTTCGAGCTAGTATCACGGAGCCTTCAACCAAATACATATCTGGTGCATCATTTTCTGCACCTTCATCAGCACCGTCTACGAAGTTAAAGGAATTGCGAGTCGGCGGAGGCAAGTGAGATGGTGGAAGGAGACCACGAGCTACGAACTCAACACGAGCTGCCGCAAGCTTATCCAGGCGTTGGTTAGTAAGTAACATCTGACCGAGTGCTTCATAACGATTTGAACGACGCCATGGTTTCTTGACAGCGGTGATGTGGCGAGACTCGGTTATTGATGAGCAAAGGCCATTGGGTGCGCCATATTCCTGAATGAGACGGACATAGTGCACAAGGGAATGCTGCCGTGGGAGTGCAAATCCCTTTGGCCGAACACCAGACTCCCGAAAAATCTCGCGCGTCTCATGAAAGTGCTGCAGCGCTGCAACAATTTTGTCGATGGTATCTTCACCAAGTTCAGACCGGCGGACTAGGTAGCAAAAGTCGAGGAAAGAGCTGAAACACTCTATGAGCTGCACAGGAACATATTCGACTATGGCGGGGATGTAAACCTAGTAGTTTAAGTATACAACAGTCAGCAATCGAAGTCACGCTACACATTTGTGCACATACCTTCATCAAAGCCTTGGAATCGTCCCCCGTCCACTGCTTGAACCGGCGACCATGAGGAAACCTTCGGAGCCCAGGAAAAGCAGGTGTAGCAGCAATACTACAAGTTATTCAGTACTCAACTCAGGCTGTAACCGGATTCACGCACCGATGGTCTATGTCGTCGATGATCTCATTCGCTCGTGCTTCCCCGTGGATCTCCTCGAGGTATTTGCAGGTCCAAGTAACGAGGTGGTCCTTAAAACAACCCTTGATGACTTGATGCAGCAGGTCCGGGGAAATCATCTCGTGAATGTCGGCCCGCGGGAAATCATTGGTGAACGGCTGGGCACACAAATACTTAAGTCAGTCAATGAAAGTTAACAAAATGGTAACAGACGCACCACCACATCATCATCGATCCCATATTGGTCCCACAACACGTCTGAAGTGAGTGTTTCCACTAGGACCTCGGTATATTCTCGTGTCCGTCGTTCTGCGGTGCTTCCATCAAGGTCCTCGGGCAATGCAGTGCACTTTGCACACCAATTTTGGACTATCCCGGCAAGCATAACTTGCTCGGGATAATCCGCTATGAAAGCCGCTAGATCATAGATCACACGGCGAAAGTGGCCGTCTGGACATTGACGGACGATGGGGGTTGTCATGGGGGCTCGAAGTGGCTGAAGGATGGCAGCAATCGATGAATGGTATAGTTGACGCTTGAAGGTTCGGAAGTGAACATCGTTGTCGTATTTGCGATCCGCTGGTGAAGAAAATCATCAGCCATGAGTATGACACTAAACAGTAAACTCACCCTTGGGTATAGCAAGGAAGCCTATCGGTGTCACAGCATTACGATGGGCTCGACGGACAGAATTATGCGGGTTGCCAATAGACAAGTACAGGGGATGGTACTCGACATGGCCGGTGGCTACAGAGACAGTGGTTTTGTCACTTCCCAGAATGACTCCCACATACATTGCGCCGTCGGTAGATGGATCGTTTGTGAATATTGTATCCTACAAGCAAAATATTAGAGTCGGACGTAATTCGAAAAAAAATCATCTTACCGATTTGCGCCATGCATAGTTGCCTGACATGAAGTCCTTCCAACGTCGTTTGCCAGCAGTGTCGTAGTGAATATAGTGTCCAGTTCATCCAAGCTCTTCTCCCTCACAAAATCGACGGTCAAAAGCGTGTTCCTTTTATTTATTTGGATCCTGAGGTAAGTACTATGTCACTTTACAATCAGGCAGTTCTCATTAATATCCTACTACTACAGAATCTGAAAGGGTCATGGCTGGGTCCGATGCTGCTCGAGTTGCTCGCTACCCATGCAAAGCGCTGTGGCACGTCATTCCAAGCCTTCGGTAAGCCCTCGGGTGCGCTCGGTATGTGTGCAGCTGCGGTGAGTCTCATATTGTTGATTCACGTGGTCACACGAACTTATCCTCTACTGCCTTTCCCAGGTACACCGCGCACTATTTTTGTATAAAGACGGCGAGTCGGCCAAAGAAGCAGCTAAGGATGCCAAGCGTTCTGGTATCACCACCGCACCTGCTAAAAATGTGGCTTTCGATGCTGCCTGGGGTAGTTTGGCTAACCAATACTCTGCACAGACAGTCAAGCTTCCGGAGAAGAAGTGGGATCAGGTTCTCAATGGAATGTGGGAGCTTGTGGGCGATGATTCTCTGTGGAGCCGTTTGCCTATGACTGACGGCGGTGATGACGACTCGATGGACATTCGCGACGCCATCCCATTGTTGGATGATGAAGATTTCAGCATTTGGTGAGTCTCATTTTCGTTTAACAAATATCTAGGCTGATGTTGGTGACCTCACAGATAGTCTGTATACTATTATGTCTTGAATATGATACATTGTGCTCGTTTACTGAAATACGAGGGATTTCTACTGAAAATCCGGCTGTCTGTAAGGTGCCTGCGAGTGATCTGGTGGCGGTCTGTGAGGTGCCTGGACACCATCTGGTGCCAGGCATGACCGTCTGGTCATGGCTGATTCATCTGCGCACAGGCTCGAATCTGGAGGCCTGGAGGACTGGATCCAGTACATCCAGACCGTCCAGGTCCATCTGCACGTTTGCTGATGTTACAAGGTGGCTCGAGGCGGGAAGAGCCCGCCGCTGTGCATATGGGATATCTGGAATCTGTATCAAAGAGGATGTCATATTCACCCTCGGAGATGAGACGTGATATGTGCTGAGTTGCATGCAGAAGATTCATGAATCCGTCATGCTTGCGGGCATCCCTTGAAGTCGGGTCAGTATCATCTGTATGATACGCAACGACTCGACGGTTATTGGGAAGTGGGGAGCTGTACCACCACCCAGACTCGCTGGCTTCGATTAGCGTTCGGTAATCTCGATCCTCAGTGGTAAGAGGGGGGACAAAGACGGCATAGAATGCGAGAAGAGCGTCCTCCTTCACTATTCTTGAGCCTAGCTTTCGGAAAGCACCTCAGTAGTGGAATTTTCCCTGTCAGGGAATGATATCATACCTTGCGAGCAACCGATGATTTTCGGCCTGATGCGTCAACAACCCATTTCGAGTGGTACACTTTTCTGTCGTCGGACGCCATTTTCACCGATATAGACCAGTAGTTGTTGTCGTCGACTTTGTCGATCCCAATGAATGTGCTTTTGACAAGCGAGACGGAGCCTGGGCAAATGGTATCCACAGTGTCGCGTAAGATCTGGTCAAACGAAGCTCGATCAAGGTGCCATCCCATGCCGAATGGGTTCATCATTGCATATGTCTCTTCCAGCTCAGAAGTTGCCCAAGCCGAAGCATTGCCGGTGCATTTGATCTGAACGCTATCAGTGCGGTCTTTGGACAGTTCGTCAAGAAGCTGGGGAGAAAGAGACGCGAGAATGGGTTTTGCGGCAGCAGGTAACGATTCCCCGATCTGATGGATATAAGCGAATGGCAACTTGAAACATGGCAGAGACGGGAAAATTCACCTTGAATACGCTGGAGTTGGCGTCGTCCAGGATCAGGATTGATGCACCGGGATTAGTGCGAAAGAGAGCTAAAGCAGTTGCGCAACCAGCAACACCACCCCCCACGATGATCACTGTGCGACATGATAAGAATATCAAAATACTTGAGAATGTGCCGCATGAATCTACCATCAAAATAATAAGTGCTTTCGTCAGACGTCAGGGACATCATGAAAGCTCTAGGCTTGTCTTTATCGATGGCTAGTGAAGTCGTTGACTATTGGCAGGAAAACATGGGCGGCGTTCAGATAGTACGTATGAGTGAGAACCTAGTGGGTGCGAAAAAGGTAAGTTAGGGTGACTTACCAAATGGCCAGGCATTCGTGACCGAGTACTGACCAAGCGGCGAGCGCTTCGCAGAAGCGTACTAGTCTCCTTTTAGTCCTAACGTCCCAACGAGTCCGTGCGTCTGGGACATTCCGAATTCAACACGATCAAGGTTCAGTTCATTGACTCTGAGGTACCGCTGGATGTACAGCCAAGTTGTGTGGCACATATCCAATGGTCCTTCAAGCGCTCAGCGCTCATCCATAACTCACTCGGGTTTGCACCACAGTAGGAAAGCAGGCAGGTGTCCGGTGGGAAATAAATCGACCTGTGGAATCTCAGGCGACTTCGAACTACTCATCTACCATCCTGTGCCTTGCTTGTGCCTCTGGTGTTCTGCGTGGGACCTGACCGGAATGGATGTGATCATCGGAGCAGGGTCAGGACGAGGCAGCACCTCTTTGTCGGATGATTGCCTTATAAAGTAAGTAAGTTACGTTTCTCCTACTTTGGGAATAGTCAACATTTTTCGCACTCAAGTACACAGACAAGTACGTAGGTGATACAGGTATAACTGAAGCCTCAGAAGGGAAGCTGGAACACAGGTTTTTCTTCAATGTGCATACGCTCGTTCTCCACCCAGACAGGCAGTTTATATCCCCCAATCACTATCTCGGGAACTTTGGCCACAAAGCCGAGCTTTTGCCAGTGCTGAACCATGTCTGTGCTTCCTGGGTAATACTCAGTAGGAACTGCACGAAGTTGGTCAGCACGATGCTTATCCACTTAAGGTAGCCTTACAATCTGGAGTATCTCGCAAGCCACGGGTCCACTGTCTCCTTTTCGGAGCGATATCCTTGACGAACTTGTCCACAGATACGACTTTCTCCGACGCAAAGTCACGGATGTTGATCACATCATCGGGACGAGCAGAGGGCCACCTTTGATGTCTGAGGTTAGTCAAGATTGAGTCTAACAGAACATACACCCACCAGTGGGTGTTGCACTGGTCAAAGTCGCTCTGCCATGGCAGACTCAGACCGCGGCAGATATGGCCAGGCGGGAATTTCTCATGATTGAAGCGGAAAGGAGGGTCTGTTGTAGGGGCATTGAAGATGTACATCTCCGTCTCTCTCGCAGTCCAATGCACCTCGATTCCTGGGTAAAGCGGCTCTCCCACCGTGTGCTCTAGAGCCGCACGTGTCAAGAATAATGGTTGCAGAGGCGTAGGAACTTCGTCAAATGAATTATATTTGCTCCACGGTGCAGGATCGGCGAGGAAAGTACCGTTCTTCCACTTGACAAAATGCTCGTACTGCAGCTTAGTGACTGTGGCGAACCGCTTTATGGGTTCACCTTCGCTCAGGGGTTGGCCAGGTTCAAGTGCATCGCCACTGAAATTTTTTGTCATTGTGATGGATATGCGGGTAAACTTCCTACTCACTCGTTGCCTGAGAGCCGAGGCATATACTTGGTGGAGGCTTGATCTTTGTCTCCGTAGTCCGGAAGTTGTAGGCGGTTGAAGATGTGTTCGCGGAGCAGTCGAGTTGCCTCAGTCGTTGGCCCTGGTGTTGCTAGCTCGTCTTTCATAGTCAAAAAATTTCCCCTCCCACAAACGCCTTATCCGTTTTGACCGTTAGCGTCTGCAGAAAAAGTCGTAGAGAAACATACCATGGCCATCGTACGCTTCACGGTTGACCCACGAAAGTGCATAAGCACCATGCATGACAGGCCATATATCCTGATAGAATTGTGTGTGCTCGTGGTCCTCCCAGCCCGTCTTCTTGTGATAGATATCCGCAATTAGGTCATACATCGTGGTGGGAGACGGAATACCCCATGCGAACTTCGGTGGTGCACTTAAGACAGTCGACTTCTGGAGTGCAGTGAAGCTTGAAATGACTTCGGTCAATAACTATAGAGGTAGAGTCGTACAATCTGGCTCACCTCAAGTTTGCATATGTGACTGTGACGTCAACCCAGCCGTCGCAGGTGTCGTCGACCCAGTCGATGCTATCAAACTCCGAAATAATGTCGGGTTGGAAGTGCGGAACACCTGGCTTTGCGACAGAACAGGAGTAGCCAGCTCCGCCTATGAAGATGAGGCGCCCTTGCTCGTCTGTGCGAATTTCGCCCAGATGAACGGTCACTGCATTTTGTTGAGAACCATGAAAAGAACCAGTCAGTTCTACCCGTGGCAGGGGAGTAGGTACAGTGTGGACTTCAGAGTCGACGATCAAATCCGACCGCTTCTCAGGGCTCTAGAGGGGGTATTGGTAGTGTTAATAGATGTGGACAGGTCTACATACCAAGAGAGGTTGCACATCGGGGTTCCTAAGGCCGCCCCTCAGTCTATCCTGGCCTAGTGAAACAAATGTCAATAACATTCAGAGAGTCGCATGTATAGGGGACATACCATAGAATTCGTAGTATGAGGCTTTGTGATTAGCGACGTGAACACTCCAAGTAATGGTGTACCCCGTGGAGTTTCCTGATGTGATTTCTCCAAGTATGGTGCCGTCGGAGCGATATGCATAGACACGGAAACGAACAGCCTGTATATCGCGTTCAATGCGATCCGAACCTCAGTGAGACATGAAACTGCTAGTCTCACCTGACGTTTGATGCGGTTTTTTGCATCTCTGAACCGGCCATTTAGATCAGCGGGCATATCTTCAGTGCCAGGAATCTCAGAAGGGAGAAACCAATCGATGTCGCCATCTGACTTTCCGGTGCTCAGATCGAACCCAGAGTCTCCTAGGCGAGCAATGCCTATGGGAGGAAAGATTTGTATGTATGCAATGTCAGCGGGCTGAACAGACATGATTTGGAGGACGAGTTCACGGAAATGATGGTATACTTTACTTATACTGTTCCTCAAAGAGTCACGCCTTTTTAGTAACCATGTATGAATATATGAATGTCCGCTAAAGGCCACAGGCTGGTAGTAGAACAGTATAAACCGTGACTGCAGCCCCCATTTCGGGGTTTGACATGGGCGCAACGTGAAATCCAAATTGATATTGATAATCCGAAGAAGATGAATGGAAGATCGCCAATTAAGGCGCAACTACAGGTCAGATGGAGGCGTCAGGGTTGTCAGTGGAAAGGTCCATTAGAAATTACGCGGCACGAAGTTATTTTGATCACTGAGTTCAGCTAGAGGAGTTTGAAGTAGCATTAAGGTTCTCGTCGGAGCCGGGCGTAATCAGTCCCCGGAAAGACCCCACATAACATGAATATTGGGAGAATTAGTAGTTGTCAAATTTGGCCTGGTACCAGTACCGGTGCAGCCTGCAGGAGCATATGCGCGTGAGTAGTTGGTGAGAGTAGTTCGACTCATATAGGATTCCGGGGTGGATCGACTCTCTTTGGCGTGAGAAATGCTGAGGTAGGTGAATATAGCTACTCGTTATCAACATCACCAACTTCAACTCCCACGGTGTTGTACCTCTGACGCTGCCAACAGCAATGGCCACGATTCGCTCGCAGAAGTTTGGCGAGCCAGACAATACTAATGAAGACAATAAGACTTGTTCCTTTTCTTCGACACAATTTGCGGGGTCCAACCTTTACTACAGTCCAGTGTAACACGCTTTCTGAAAGATAGAGAGCCAATCTATTTCATCAGGAAATCATCGAGTGCCTTTTCCCACCTTAAGTTACTTAAAAATAGCATTAAGGCGGCTAAGGGGATTAAGTCACTGTTTGTATCCTTTGTTCAAATTATTCTAAGGGGCGAGGTCATTATAAGTAAGTCAAAGGCAGTCAAGGCAATAGTGAAATTAAGGCGGTTTATTTACATTAATACATTGTTTTAAATCGTTAAAAATAAGCACGCGATGTACTAGTATATAACATTAACGTGTAGAACCGAGCAAGTAGAGGGTGAAAAGACTGCTGTACACGGTCTTGACCCCAGGTATGGAGGACTGTACTGTGTTGGACCGTCCCGCATATGTCGTTGGATAATGGTGTAGCGACGCTGTCGTGGATGTAAGCGAAAAGATGATTCGAGGCTTTGTTGCTCCCCCGAAAGAGCAAAAAGATGATTCGAGGCTTTGTTGCTCCACCGAAAGGGCAAAAAGATGATTCGAGGCTTGGGTCTGGGTCATACCAGATCTCCACGGCTGCCGTCACGGTACGCAATGAAGTATATGCGAGCTCTTGCTCGACGTGAAAAGACTGCTGTACACGGTCTTGCCCCCAGGTATGGAGGACTGTACTGTGTTGGACCGTCCCGCATATGTCGTTGGATAATGGTGTAGTGACGCTGTCGTGGATGTAAGCGAAAAGATGATTCGAGGCTTGGTTGCTCCACCGAAAGGGCAAAAAGATGATTCGAGGCTTGGGTCTGGGTCATACCAGATCTCCACGGCTGCCATCATGGTACGCAATGAAGTATATGCGAGCTCTTGCTCGATGTTCTTGGCAAGCAGACTCTCTTCGGCAATGTCAGGCTCGAGGTATAGAGGGAGGGAGGGATTTTGGTGGCAACATTGTTGCTCCACCGAAAGGGCAAAAAGATGATTCGAGGCTTGGGTCTGGGTCATACCAGATCTCCACGGCTGCCGTCATGGTACACAATGAAGTATATGCGAGCTCTTGCTCGACGTTCTTGGCAAGCAGACTCTCTTCGGCAATGTCAGGCTCGAGTATAGAGGGAGGGAGGGATTTTGGTGGCAATGTTGATAATCTCCTTCAGACGCGGGACATTGAATAAGTGTATAGTTCGAGAAAGGAAGATGGAAGGACATACCACAAGTCACGCTATTTCAAAAGCATGGTGATCCGCGTATCTATTGACGTAGTACGAGTTGAACATGTCGTACGAGTCATGCGGACTGATTTTTGGGATGAAGTCCGGGCCATAGACCGGAATGAGATGGGCGGTGCGAAAGATACAATCGATGTGAATGATTGAAATGTCTGGAATACCATCGTCGGTCATTGTTGGTGTGACAACATACATTCCTGTGTCGGGATCGCGTCCTTCGAGCGCATAAGAATACCAATGAACTATGGCACAAGGATAGTATGACGTCCGATAGTTAAAAGAAAAAAAACACCGGACCCGCGCGACTGCAAGTACACCTATGGGAGAGTCAAAGCCAGTACCCATACTGACGAAGATACAATCATGCCTAGGTTCGCCAGTGCGCCACGATGGTGTTGCCCGGATGTGTTCTCGACGCATACCTCCTGTACCACTCAGATCACTGGGTGCATGGAACAACGCTACAGCAGAATTGAAGAGGGTCACTTTCCCCAGGAATACTTGTGCCGTTGCCGGATCAAACTCAGGAGGGTTGGGGTCTTCTGAATAGCGCTGATCGTGGATAAATTCTTGAATCATCCGAGGGAAGTGTGGAATGTCGAGCTCAAGGCTGAGTGTATGCACATTGCGTACACAACCTGTGTATTGTCAGAAAGGGTCAAGGAGTAAACAGATAAACATACGAGGAGTCGCCGCAAGCCTGACGTGGGACTCCACGGTCGGTCCATCAACAATTTCGCCAGCATCCACCTCAACAGATTGGTTTTGAGGTTCGTGGACATGCAGCCGCCCATTATGACCTTCTTGCGCCATATCAGCCATAGTGTCGTCATCCAATTCTGAGTTGTTGTCTTCATGAACATTCTGACCTGTTTTGAGAGATGAGAACGACTAAATTGTCAGATCAATGATCACTCACGTCTCCGGAGTTCTCCCAAAGCATTGGACAGACAGGATCCGTGAAGCATACCACGTGCCTCAAATTGTACGCGAGCGGCTGCAAGTTTGTCGAGGCGTTGGTTTGTTAGTAGCATTTGTCCGAGCGCATTAAACCTGCTAGATCGGCGCCAAGGTTCTTTAACCGCTTTGATATGCTTGGACTCCGTAATCGAAGAGCAAAGGCCGTTGGGTGCCCCAAAAAGTCGAATCAGTAATTCATAGTGGCATAGGGAGTGTTGACGTGGAAGGGAGAATGTCGAGACCACGCCAGTTGCCTTGAAGATCTCCCGGAATTTGTGAAAGCGGTTGAGGGCATCTTGGAGTTTTACAAGATCATCTTCAGTGAGAGCCTCGTGCCTTACAATGTAGCAAAATTCTAGAAATGCACTGAATGTGCGCACCACGTCTTGAGGAACGTGGCCTTCGATTGCAGCTAGATAGACCTGAATGAGTCAGCTCGCGTGTCGTTCGGAAGGGAATACTCCAGCATACCTTCATCAAAGCCTTCGAATCGTCACCTGTCCATTGCCGAAAACCACGCCCATCAGGAAAGCGTCGCAACCCAGCAAATGGGGCTACTGCTGCTATCCTGTACATCGTTAGTAGTCATTAGCGAGATATCAATTGTTTGCATACCTGCGGTCAATGTCATCCATGATCTCAGCCGCATGACGTGCACTATGTGTGGCCTCCAAATAATCACCTACCCAATCAACTAAATGATCCTTGAACGTCCCCTTAATAATCTGGTGTAAAAGATCGGGAGATAAGAGCTCGTGGATGTCTGCTCGAGGAAAATCGTTCGTAAACGGCTAGTCAATTAGACAGGTGAGATTGGACCTGGCGAGTTTCAGCGAGCAACTTACAATGAGATCGGCAACGATGCCATACTCAAACCAGGCCTGTTTGTATGTTAGCCGTTCGACAAGCAACTCGGTGTGTGCTTCGCGTCGATGCAGACAAGGTTGAGCACCATCGAGGTCCTTATTATTTGCCAGACACCTATTATGATCAAATGAGTCATTACAAAGAGAAAGAAAATCTTGTGACATACCGCGGACACCAATTCTGCACGACGCCAGAGAGAATCAACTGCTCTGGATAATCCGCAATGTATGGGCCCAAGCCATACACCGTTCGTCGAAAGTGCCCATCCGGAAAGCGTGTGACGTCAAACGTTTCCATGAAGGGCTTCACAGACTCGAAAATCTTGGCAAGGGACCGCTGAAACAATTGCCGTCGAAAGTTTCTGTATTTGATGTCATCGTTATGTTCTTTCGTAGCTAAACAAATGAAGGTTATGATGCAATGATATATTTAGAATAATAACAAGCACGTACATTTTGGTATCGAAAGAAATCCAACGAGTACAACGCCATTGCGGTGTGCCCGTCGTACGCTGTTGTGTATGTTCCCGATTGAGAGATACAGCGGGTGATATTCAGTTTGGCCAGTAGCGACAGAAACGACAGTCTTGTCGCTGCCAATAATCAATGGCACGAATGTTGAACCATGATTTTCCTCATTTTGAGCAATAATATCCTGGAGACGACCATTAGTGTGCTAAAAATGTGAATATAAAAGCGTACCGCTTGGTTCCACGCCCAGTCACCCGACATGAAGTTCTTCCAGTACCGTTTGTCCTCGGCGGTATAATCACGATACGGGGAGAACTCAATTCCTTCATCAAAGGCAGAGTTTTCCAGCATGCTGCGTGTCATTTGCAATGGATCTCTATACCACACATCATATTGTCCATCCATCCACGGCGGTACGTCTCGTTCGGGTTTAACTCCGCTGTAGCACATTGTAAAGCTCTTCCAGGGGGTATCGCCAAATGGTGTTGCATCAATGGTAGCGTACATGTCCTTATGGTTTGCAAAAGGGGGAGCGTCGTTGTGCTTGATGAGAGTTGCGGCCCACAAGTCGAGAAGTGTATCAATCTGCTTTGCAGACATTTGATTGCGCGTGAATAAAAATTCTGCTGTCTCAAATTCCGCTCGATCGTTATAAGGTGTCCAGTCGGTTGGGGGTGCATTTGTGAGAGGCGGTGGGGGTGCATCCTGATCAATAAATGACCCGTTAGCATCGCATTTGAGTCCTAAGTCAAAACCTGAGTGATTAGTATGATGGACGTCTTGAAAAACACTCACCTGTGAGGTGCGGATGGAATGTGCGGAATAACCGCCCCATGTCCACCCAAGTACCTTCCTCAGGTACAAAACCTGCATCCTCCTGCTCACCCGCTATGTCTTGATGAAAATCCTCGTTGATAGCCCGGTTTTCACCTTCTGGTGTGGGAGAACGACTCCTTGGAGGTATAAATCCGGGACCTGCAAGTGGAGCCGTGAAATTGAGGTCTCGCTGTATTTGTGGGGTGCCGTGCATTGTATGCGTGTGCTGAGTGAGGCCAGACTTGTTTTTGAAGACCCTGTTGCAGCTAGGAAACCGACAAATGAGCCTGGTGACAGGTGGGGCCATGCTGAGCGGTGAGTGGTCGCAGCAATGGATACGAGGAAGCGGAGCATGTAGGATGCAGACTAGTGCCAAGTGTGTGAATCAGAAATTATGACATATTCAATTGAATAAATAACAACCTTGGCACCTGCGATTCATTGCCACTTTTCTGCTAGCGTCCATATTCCTTCAACGCCTCACTGCCAACGTTCCTTCAACAGCTTGCCCCTCCGTTCTCTACACATGCCTCGTCCCGCAACACGCCCTGGGAATGCCAACAAACATCCCGGACAGATAGTTCTTGAAGCGAATCGAGTAGCGCGCCCGAAGGAAGTAATTGCGGCTGAAAAGAAAAAGATAGCAGCAGAGAAAATAGCGAAGACGACTGCCTTGGATAATGCTCAAAAGCAGGTCGCTGCGAAGGAAGATGCCATGGCTATCGAGCAGATGGCTCAACGTGCTGGCCCTGGACACTTGGTCAGACCAAAGCCTAAGCCACGCCCAGTGACAAAGGCAATCACAGCGTCAACTGAAAACCCCAAGGAGATGCGTAAGCATTACACAATCTATAATGTTGTTGCAAAGACTTACCAATTCTATACCATTTATACAGCTGTTGGGGCAAATCCAGAGCCTCAAAGCACCGACATTCCCAAGAAGAAACACCCAGGCTTAAAACTCACCTTCAAGGATGGTGTCAATGCCAGTCGAAAGGTGTCCAACACCGGTGTGTCATCCTTGAGTCAAACACGTGTTGGAAGTGCTGTTGGTGATGGGAAAGTCCGAAAGTCGCTGTAAGTTCAACTTGACTGTGAATCTGCGATGTTACTTTTATCAGAGCTGACTCTTTATTACTTTGACGTGTTTCACTCACTAAAATGTAGCGCATCTCAATCATCCATACCTTCAGAGGGAGCGGGAGTAGGGAAGTGGGCCAGAAGTGTGGCATCGAAATCCCAACTGAAGCCTTCTGCGCCACCAAGTGCGCGTACCAGTGGTAGGTACAGTCTGATTTTGTGTACATCGCTAATGAATTTTCAGTGATCGCAAACAATGATGTGGAATGGGCCGAAGACGACAACCTACCTGAAGATCATGACGATAGTATGACTATGAGTCAGGGTGGACAGGTGAGTGAATCCATGCTCACGAATGAGGGATACTTGAATCAAGGCAGGGCATTGTTCATATTTTTCAGGATGCTGATGACACACCGAGGGGACGAAAACGTGGATTGTCCGCGGCCTTTTTGGGCGACCTTGAACCCGAAGAGCAGCATGAAATGGAGGAAGACCCAGATGCCGACGCTGATGTTCAGGATGAGGATGTTGACATGGCGGATCAGGTTGACATTAAGCCTGAGGTAAGTACTAGTGGGCCCTGTGAGATAGATGAATTGCTTACCATGATTCTGGAATCTTTTAGGTCTACGAAGTGTCAAACAGTCGGCTCACGTCCTCTGTAGGCAGAATCTACACTGGTAGCCTGACCACACTGACGAATTCCCTTGCAGATGTCAGTTAACGTTATGGAGACCGTAACGGACGACCAGAAATCCAAGTACATCAAAACCGAAAATGGACGCGTGCCACGCACACTCAATCTCAAGAAAGAAAAGCCAAAAAATGCCCACTTGCCCACTGGTGCTCAGAACACGACCTTTCGTTCTATGTTTATTCCAACGGTCATGTACTGGGTCGGAAATGGCAGCTATCCGTGGACTATCCCCGACAACGAACTTTCAGACGTTCTCGAGGATATCTACCACGCGGTGTATAACGAACCTGGAGACTTTGAGGTCGATGGCTGCAATGGCGCCTTCAATGTTGTGAGTGAATCCCTATTCCAGTACTATTAGTTGACTACTATGCTGGCAGGTATGCCAAAGGCTCTCTGAGTGGAGAGGATATTTCGGCTCCACTGCTGTCACCATTCTCATGACATTTTTCGTCTCGATGGATGAATACGAGACCAAGGAGGCGCGGAAAGCATACGCCGAATATCAACTCGAAGATTCACGCTTCGTGTATGAAGATCCAGATAACGAAGACTCGCCTGGAGCTTTCTTATCGGAATTCATTTTGCGCACCTTTGCCGTTCACCTCAGTGCCATCCAAGGATACCAGAAGTGCGACTCGCTTGACTTTGGGTTACCTGGGTATGCAACAGCCCTTGCACTGACCACAGCAGCCGTGAGTTTTCCATCGCCTTTACAAAACTTACTAACATATCATTTGCAGGTCGAGCGTGCACTTATTTTGGCTCGCGATGACCTCATCGAGAAAGATACTTCGGACAATGGGAGACACAAGGTCATGTTAACGCTCAATCCCGCCACGAACAAAATGAGTCACACAGGCACCGCTTTCTCTTCGGGCAATTGGGAGACTGATACGATTGCGTACATGGAGCGAATTGAGGAGCTGCCCTTCGACCGCGTGAGAGAAATTGTTGAACGATCTCAACCGTACATGAAGCGTGCTCGCCGCCGGGGTCAAGACGAAGACACTACTCTCGGCGGTGAAAGTCGGATCCCTGTGAATCCACGTTCACGCATTCGTATCTGTAGTATTTGTTTCTTTATCTTGCATTTTCTTGCTCTGACACCATAATATTTGACAGAACTTGGTCGGCTACTATATGTGCGCTTGTCTCCCCGCTTTGATCATCAATCGCTTCAATCGCTTCAAACGCTGCTCGCGCTATTCATCAATTGCTGTCATACACATTTTCTATATTGTTTTTCGTCATTTTCATAGAACACCTTGTCATCCTTTTTTCGCCTTAAGCTACTTTGGTTGCCCCATGTCTGGTTGAAATAATAGTATCCTTAACTGCCTTATCTGCCTGATTTTAAGGAAAAAGCTCCTTATTTCCTTAATGTAAGGAAATGGATCTCCTTATTTTAAGTGTAAAAAACGGCCTTAAATTTGCCTTATTTGACGAATTAAGGAATTTAAGAAGCGCATAAGGCACTCGATGATTTCCTGATGGCGACGGCTAATGTATGGCGTTCAACTCTGTATTTGCGACAGACTAGGATGAAATGGTGGACGGTTTCGGTAGATCTAGGGCAATGGGGGCAAAATTGCGATGGGGACTTATTTAGACGGTGAAGATGCTTGTTGAGAGCTATATGCCCCGTGCGGAGGCCTATGAGAAGTCCTGTGATTCGTTTCGGGAGAGATGAGGTTAGTTTTACGAATGATCTGTTGAGTAGCGCGGGATCAAGCCTGTTCATTCTTTCAAATCTTGGGGACTTCTCCCATATTTGGGTCCATCTCATTTGCATCTTCCTGCGGTGGTCTTGTTTGAGTGCCGATAGACTGAGGGGGAGTGTACTGTTCTTCAGGTATCGTGGTAGGAGAGCTGGGGGGCTGTTACTTGCTGGGCCTTCCGCAGCTTTCTTTGCGGCCTTGTCCGCTTCCTCGTTACCATGCACTCCCTCGTGGCCTGGTACCCATCTCAATGTGACGTCGTAGTCTGGATGGTCTTTCGAGAGCTTCAACATCATTCTTCTGAACCGTTCTCCTAAATAAGAGCCTGACGTGGTGTATGCGTTTTCACCTGATTTGAGCGCTGCTTGGTTATCGATAGAGATCGAGAGGGGAAATGATAGATGGCGTTCTGTTGATATTAGCTTCGCTGCAAGGGTAAGACCTACCGTTTCTGCCTCGTAGACAGTGTGCTCCTTATCGGTACCTAAATAAAATTTCAGCGTTCTCGGTTGTCTGCCAGTGTGAAATAGAATGGCCGCTGCTCCGATTCTTCCTTCTGCTCCTGATCCGTCGCTGAAGACTTGGATCTGATCCGTGAGGTGAGTATGTTCGTCGATGGCTTCTTCTCTGGAGGGAGAGATGTGGGTTTTGTAAGGGCATACCGAGGAGGGTGGGATTCTTGCGGGTATCAGTGATTCGATCTGATGGGGGATTATGTCGAAGGATCGTGTGAGGCGGTGTAGAGATGATCTATGGGATGCGACGTAGTATCTTGCAGCTCGTCTGATCGGATCGTGGAGAGGGTGGGATTTGGGGAGGGCGGCAATACGGATGATGGCGCGGTGGCAAATGTTTTGAAGGAGGAGTGCGATGGGGAGGACGTTGGAGTGCGCTTCGAGTACATCGGAGGCCGTGCTGTTCATGGCTCCGGTCATAGCTAGGGTGGCGATTCTCTGGATTGACGTCATTTTCTTGACTATGCCTAGGGATCCTCTTTGCATTTCGTCTGATCCTTCCTTGAATGCGGGAGAGAACCAGAGGCTGGCCGCGTAGGTCATTTTCGGGATGGCGATGGCGTTGAATAATTGCCGCATGAGGCGAAGCGGAATGCCTTTGGTCATCGTGGAGAGCCGTTTGAACTGGAGGGTGTACGCTGTGCCTTTTGCCAGGGCGTAGTCTACTTGGGGTTTCCATCTTAGTTCTTGGTCGAGGACTACTCCTAGGAAACGGTGTGTGGCGGATGGGCGGATGTTGATGCCTCTCAGCGTGAGGGTTGGGCGGGGTTTGTTCCTATTCAAAGAAAAGTCCATTAGCGCAAATTTGGACGTTTCGAAACGAGAGTTGTGGTTTTTTGACCACTCGTATCCTCCTCCCGGTTTTTCCATCATGTTCTTGAGAGTAGCGTGCGTGTCGTCGAAGTTGCGTCCTATTGCGATTAGTGCGGTGTCGTCCACGAAAGCGAGGGTCATTTCCTTGAGTGCTTGTCTGCCTGTGGGTTGGTTAGCTATGTCTATTAAATCTGAATTATAAATTATATAGAGTATCATAGATAACGGATCGCCTTGGCCGATCCCGTTATCGATCGGAATCCATTCGGAGGTATATCCGTCGAATCGAAGCTGGGTCTTGCGGTCCCTGAGAACTTGTTCGGTGAAGTTCACAATTTCTCGGGGGATACGGCGAGCGCGCATATTATGAAGGAGGCGGTTCGTCACCGCATTGGGGAAGGCCCCTTCGATGTCGAGGAATAATGCTGAGACGACTTTGTGGGAGCGCCACGCGTTTTTGACGACGTGTTCGAAGAGGTGCAACGAGTCGGTGGTCGAACGGCCTGGTCTCCCGCCGAAGTGGGTTCTTGGAAGGAGTTGATGTTTTTCTAGAATATAAGTTAGTTGATCTGCCACTATTGCCGTTAGCAATTTGCAAGTGGAATTCAAGAGAGCGATAGGACGGTACGCCTTAGGCGTGGTGTAATTAGGTTTGCCTGGCTTACGAAGAATTACCGTAGTGAATTGTCGCCAAGGTTCGTAGTAGGTTCGATGATTGAAGACTGCGTTAAAAAGATAGAGAAGGTAGGGGGTTAGGACGCTTATGCACTGTTTGAATACTATGTTACAGATTCCATCCGGGCCCGGCGCTTTGTAGGCGCTGAGGTTGGAGACGGCTTTGAGGAGTTGGGTTTTGATGATGGGTGAGAATGGGGCTATTGGGTCGGGGTATAAATAGTCTGCGGGAATGTGGTCAGCTTCGGGGGGAGGGGGGAAGAGGGACTCAGCGATCATCCTGCTCTTCTCGTCGTTGGTTGTTGCTTCTAACGTGGATCCGTCCGGTAGGATTTTCACTAGGGTGGGGATTCTTGCTTGTCCGCCGTCAGTGGGGGTTGAGGAGACGTAACGACTTGCGGTCCATATGTCGTTCCCTTCGAGATCCTCCAACCATTCAATCCAGTGGCTTTTCTTCGTTTCCGAGATTTCATTAGCGTATATCTTTTTTGCCTTCTTAAGTTCGGAGTGACATTCATGGTTCTGAATGCCTCTCATCTCGTATGAGGCCCGACTGAGGTGTTGGACTTGTTTTCGAAGTTGCGAGAGTCGGTGCGTCCACCACCGTTTTGAATGTGGGCACGGTTTGGACGTTGGGACGTGGCTTTCGATGGTGTCGGTGATAGCCTTGGTGAGACGGTAAGCGGCCTGTTGGAATTCGTCCTTACTTGCTAATGGTTGGGGAGGGTGGGTAGATAATAGGCCGCTGAGGTGTTCCTTGAAGAGGTCCCAGTCCACTGCCCTCCAATTCCTTCTTGGCGTGGCGTCCGAGCGTTGGGCTTCTAGATTGAGAGATAGAAGTATTGGGACATGATCGGTACAGGGACCGCGTAGCGATGGATCCGTTTTGCAGGTGATGACGTCTTCGATGGATCGTTCGGTCCCGAAGACGTTGTCGGGCCTGGTCCAGTTACCTGTACTTGTCGATTGGAGAGTGGGAATGCCCTTGGGAAGTATCTGGAGTAGTCCATAGTTAGCTAGCATGTCAATAAGCGGTTGAGAGGTGGTATAGTTAAATAAGTGTCTGTTCCGTATATCCTCCCATAATGGATGGTGACGGTTGAAGTCGCCCATCCATAACATTTGACTGTCTTCGTTTGGTCTGATGGTGTTGATGTTACGTTCTAAATAAGAGTTAATATTAGTCAGCGTGTTCTGTGAGTTACCGTCGTTATATATGTTGAATATCGAGTAAGTGCCGAAGGGGCCCGATATTTGGATTATAGATACATCGGAGGAAGGGAACGGGATTTGTTTCCATAAGTTCGTGTCAAGTTTTGTACTAATGAGTGTGATTGCCCTTGTGCGTTGGTGGGGATGGGTGAAGTGTTGGGTCGGGTATACCACGTGCCACCGGTGGTTGGCCGTGGTGTTGCGTAGGAAGTTGATATGGGGTTCTTGGAGGACCATGATGTCCCATTTTGCGGCTTCGGGGCTGTTGAGGAGGGAGGATTGCGCTATTAACGAGGTATTTAGGTTTTGCTGCCATATGTTGAGTCTGACGGGAGGGCGAGGATTGTGTCTATTCATTAGAGAGCGTTTGAGATGCGCTAGGTTCTTCGTCGGCCCAGGAAGAGAGAGGGGGAAGGTTGAGGGCTTCGTGCATTGAGGGAGTTTGGGGGCGTTGAGGGGAGAGCGAGGGTTGGTGAGATGATGATGGTCTGAATCTATTTAGGGATGATGATGGGGAGTAGGATCGTGGTTGGGGTTGAGAACGAGCGTTTTGTGTTGGCTGCAGGGTCAAGGGTAGAGGGCGGTGTTGGGAGGTGAGTACGAGGGTGGTTTGACGTTGGTTGCGTGGACGATTCGGGGGTGGTGGTGGTTGATGGGATGTTGGTGGCGGGGGAGGCGTTCTCGTGGATGGTGGTGGCGGCGGGGGTTTGATGGTTTGTGTCCAAGGGTCCATCGTCGGGAAATAAGGCATCCTGTTTTCGGGGTGTTTCTCGTCTAGGAGGGAGCAATGGCGGCGGAATTCTGGGCAGGCGCGACTCCAACTTGTGTGTTGGTTAGAGTTGCAGTTGATGCATCGAGTTGTCCGGTAAGCGTTGCAATCTGATGTTCTGTGCTGATTACCGCATGTACCGCAAGTATCGTGTGTGGCTTGGCAGGTGCGGGCGATGTGCCCGTAGCGTTGGCACTTCGCACATCTGATCGGCTCCCTTCTGTTCTTTTTCACCTCTATGCGCTCATTCTCTATGCAGATTCCTTCCCTTAGGATCTCATTGGCGACCTTGATGTCGTTTAGTTGGATCAGCGCGAAAGCCTTCTTCTGGGTGATGGAGCGACGGTGGACTGGTTTGATCCATTTGACCGATTCGATTGAGTTTTCCGGAAGGTGGTTCTCTATCTCGACTTTGCGTAGGAAGGTGTTCTGCTCGATCTGAAGATGAATGGGGAGGTATTCAGCTACTATTGGATACAGACGAGGGCGGAGCGATACTGTGTTGTTGAGTTGGTCTGATAACAGTTTCATTCCTTTGGGGCTTTTCAACCAGTTGGATAGTGCTTCGGATTCTAATTCCACTATGATACCTCCATTTCGCAGACGAGATACTGATCGTAGGTTTCCTTCTGGTTTACTAGGGTCTTCGATGTTGGTTATTGCTTCCTTCAGTTTCTTCACTGTTTCCGTTTGTGGGAGGTCCGCAGGGAATAGGTTTTCTTCTGGACTAGGATCTAATAAAATTTGGCGTGCTCGGATTGCTTCGCGGCCTAATGCTCTGTCCGCCGGTGATGGGATGTTCGTTGCTACTGCAGAGCTATAGAGTTGTCGGTCAGCTGGGCCAGGGAGGGGTGTTTGTTGGGTTGGCGGGTTATGATATTGTTTTGAGAGGAGGTCTAATTTTTCCTGGGTAACGTCTAAAGAGGGAGTTAGCGATTGGATGGCGGTCTGGAAATTTTCGAAAGAGTCGTAGAGTAGATCTGCTTTTTCTTCGATACGGTCAGCTGCCGTTTTGATATTATCTTCCTTTTCAGTATGTTCTCTTTCGATCAGTTTATGCAATGCGGATGCTGTTTCCAAGGTTTCGTCGAGTGCTTGAGATGCGTTGTGTATGAGTGCGATTTGCGGGGAGATTGCAGCTACCACGTGATCGATTAGTTTGGCCGTGACATTGTCCTTGAAGATGTCTGTAATCTGTTTTGATGCTGATTCCGCTATGTCGCATGCTATGTGGTCTTTCAGGATATACGCTACTGCTCGGATTGCTGCTGTTACTGAGACCGGAGTGGAGCTTGACATTTGGGTGATCTGAAAAAGGATGGATATTATGTGAGTTAACGTAAATGGTTGGTTGACGTGGCAGAGGAGTTTCGATTCTAGAAAAGATTTGCCGCTGGCAGCATTTTTGACTTTGTTTGATTGGGCTTCTATTGATTCTTGTGTGAGAGGAATTCTGGTGGTTTTGCGAGTGTTGAGTCCGTATGTTGGTGTTGTTGTTGGGGATGTTGTGCGCGAAGTTGGTGGGGAGGTTCCTCCTACGCTGATGCTCCTTCGACCTCCAGGCATGTTAGTGGGGCGGATTCTAGGTTTTTTATGGTCTTTATTATAGTTTTTGGTGGTTTGCGCCTAAGGCGAGAGGCCTGTGGACGGTCCTGACGCTGTCGATCGCAGTGTCGGCTAGAGGTTTTCCGGGGTCCCAGTGGAGGTGCCACTTGGTGTAGGTCCAAGGAGCGATTTAGGGTGTTCTTGCTGGTCGCCCTCAAAGAGAAGTTGCGTTATCTGAGCCTTGCACACAATCCGAAGATCGACGACGATGCAATACCAGCTATAATCCTGCTCACCAACCTTGGATATCTTTCGATTCAGGCAACTGGAATCTGCATGCCTGGTTTTCGTCGGCTCGCAGCGGTAATCTACACCGAGGATCGCATCATTGACATTGAAATCCCATTCAGATGCGAGAAATACATCGATAGTTGGGTGTTTCTTGTTCATTGAGCGTAACTTACCTCGTTTGTAGACCTACACAAGCAGTACCTCGTCGACCCTGGGTTACCTCTCATCACTGATCCCTCTGCATGTCCGTTATTATCGAATACCGCGCTCACTCGTAATCTTCAAGCTCACGCCGACATCAACCCCTCGATTGTACCAACGGGAACGCGTCTAGAGATGATTGAGAGGTTGACAAAGCTCTTGGAACGAAGGTTGATGGACCTCGTCGTGCGTAGTATGATTTGCGGAAGACCCGGGGAGGTCTGAGATGGGTGCGAAAGCAATGTGAAAGTTATAATAATAACGAAGAGTGGCATGAGTATGAGTATAACGCGGTGTTGCCGCGGTGTTCACGTTAGTACTGCGATGGAAATAGGCATTAGGAATTGCACGCGCTCCTCCTGGAAGGCGACGACACAAAGGAATCACATGCACATAATTAGCACTGTGTGAATGATGTAGCGTCGGCCTCAGTGTGGACATATGCCAACCGCTGGCTGTTCGACCAGCTGGTTGCGTATTCCTTTCCCTCACTCCATTATCCACAGCTAACGAATCTTTGAAGCCATGAGAAGCTCTGACCAAAGAAACAGCATCATTACATCAAAGCGGAATGCAAGAGACAAGGCGCTCGCTTTCGCTGGTCCTTATTTGGTGAACGATCATGACGTCTATACCAAAGCAACGGGTTAGTTCTGCATTCCGTTCAGAGGTGCATACCCGTCGTGACTTCTGTAGCCAGCGAAATCGTGCAAAGGATAGCTAAAGGAGAATGGACCTCTTCTCAAGTCCTAGAGGCATACATTGCCCGATCGGCCATGGCTCAGGCCGAGACGAACTGTCTCACAGAAGGGGAGTAGATTCACCATTCTCTTCCGGTATTTCCATCCTGATACCTTTCACAGTTCTATATGAAGACGCCCGCAAACAAGCAAAGGAGCTTGACGCAGAATTTGCGAGCACAAAGGTATTGCGGGGACCTTTCCATGGTGTTCCAGTCAGCTTCAAGGATCAGTGTACGTCGCTTCATGTACACCCGATACATTTCTGAACCATGTTATAGACACTATCGAGGGATATGACGCGACCATTGGGTTCACTGCGTGGGCCAATAAACCGGGCACAAAAGACGCTTTCGTACGTTCTTAGCATAGCATTCGCCGATTCTCTCCTTCATCGTTATTTTCAGGTCGTTACTCAATTCAGAGCTGCTGGTGCCATCATCTTCGTGAAGACTAATGTACCGCAGACAATGTTCGCGTTCGAATGCTCTAATCCTCTCTGGGGTCGCACGACGAACCCATGGAACAACAAGTTTACATCTGGAGGCAGTTCTGGTGGAGGTTTGTTATCTGCTTGTTCATATCCCGGTAAATAACAGTGTCTGGTGTTAGAGGGAGCTTTGCTTGCCATGGATGGATCTGCCCTCGGCATCGGTTCTGATATCGGAGGAAGCTTACGCATTCCGGCATCGTTTTGCGGCATATACTCCATGAAGCCGTCGGGTGAACGCGTCAGTTCTTTTGGCATACAAGGTTGGACATGCTCTCGATGCTGTCAAGCGAGGCGTCTTAACTGCTTTATCTTACAGGCTGCCGGCCTGGATACGAAGCAATTCGATCTTGCCTTGGGCCTTTGGCGCGGTTAGTCGCTACCCGCGTTTCTTGGCTCATTTCTTGACTATTTGCTAGGTCTGTTGAGGACTGTGAATTATTCTGCAAAACTATCTTTGGTCAAAAGGACCCGGCTCACCAGAATATTCCTTTGCCGTACCAACCCGTCGAGCTCTCTTCCAAGCTTCGATTTGGTTATTACCTGTCAGGTACACGTGATATATTTTGGTCGTGCTTCGTGATTTGCTGCTTACAGGATAATAGATGGCTTGCTGGAATCATCGCCTGCATGCAAGCGAGCAGTATTGGAGACAGTCTCAGCACTCAGGAAGCAGGGACACGAATGCATCGAGTTTGCTTCTCCTCTGCGTACGCTTTTATACCTATCCTCATTCTTTGTCCTGACATTTGATCAAGACACAACTGCGATGGAGGTGTTCCTCGGACTCGCTTCATCTGACGGTTATAAGAAGATGCTGTCATATCTGGATTCTGACCCTATGGCAAGTCTAAATTAAGGATGCACCGTCTGTAGCTCACATCATCCGACTGACAGGAGGACAGTCTGTTCCTAGTCACCTTGGGCCCCAGATTACCATCCTTCGTGCGTAATTTGGCTTGCTGGATCACCAAGACGTTCTTGGGCGACTCCCTTTTCTCACGTTTCTTCTCGGCGGCACGAGAGAAATCTGTCTTGGAATTCACGGATCTGACCGACGGACGCAATAAGGTTAATGCTGCCTGGTATGAACAAGTGAGCTTGTCGACACCCAGAAATTTTCCTTCGTTAACACACCCCAGGTGTGGGACAAATACAATTTCGACGGGATCATCGCACCTGTACAGTCACTTCCAGCGATACCTCACGGGTGAGCTTCAGTGCCTTCCTACTTGGTTGCAATGCTCACAGTCTCCCAGGGGTACCACATATCTAGCCCCGCTCGCGGCCGCGACTATCATGTTCAACGTCATTGATTCTCCCGTCGGCACCATACCAGTCACGCGCGTGAACCCAGATACGGACCAGCTACCAGCAGATTTCGTGGCAGGCGCCTCGGGCCGATCGAAAATGCTCGATTCACGCATGTACTTGGGCAAGAATCCCGTTTACGATCCTAAAGCGATGGAGGGTATGCCTATTGGAGTTCAGATCGTCGGTAAGAGATGGGAGGACGAGAAGGTCCTCGCGATGATGCATGTTGTCGACGAGGCACTGGGACCTAGGGGATTCGGTCCAGGCAATTGGACACCGAGAAAGACGGATTGATGTTTCATTCTCCCGCGATAGTGCACCCACTGCTTCCAGACCTGTCGTCCTCGGATCTGATTGGTTGTGCTTAATATGGCCTTTCGGAGTCTTCGTGGTGTTGATACCCCTTCCTCATGTGTTTCATCCACTATTATTGGACTTGTTTATTATAAATATACCTGTTGAATTATAGAGGATTACCATGAAACTCGGGAGATGCGCGAGCTTATCTGTTTACCGAGGGAGAAGCCTTAGCAAACGAAATCAGTCCAGTCCAGATGAAGTTTGATATATATTTGGAACAATGATAGGGACTTGAATAATACAGTTTTGTGAACCAGACCATAGTGATTATTGATGCATGGATGATAGTCAATTGTAGGGATGTAAGTAGATGGGTCGTGAGCACGTGAGGCACAAACATTGCAGTGAGGTTCCGAATCCATATCACATCATCGAGCAGGAATGAAGAGGAAAACAAGCAGAAAACAAGCGGATGAAAAACAAGGAAACATCATCAAGGAAGTTCATTATGAGCGCATTGGACGGCAGAAAGAAGAGAGAAGAACACATTAAAGGGAGACCTGATGAAACACTAGAAACCGATGCATGAAGAATATGTGCGCAAGACTTTCGATGATCCCCCGCACATGCAGGAGCGCGGGATCATCGGTCTGAAACACTGGCGCTCACATCGTCCTGTCCTTGCTTTTAGGTTCAGAAGAGTAGCTGGAGCCGCTCTGTTGCGATGATGAAGACCCCTGGGATGACGGATACTGTCCTTGGTGGTAACTTTGAGCGCGTCTCGCACTAGGCAAGACACCCTCAGGCATGTACTCGACACCCGGTCTGGGAGTGGGCTGCCTAAGAGGCGCATTGCGATCTTGGGTCACAAAAGCATGTTGCGGACGGGAGGATGTCACTGTAGCAGGACCAAACGTCGCGGCAGATGACGCCACGAATGCTGAGGACGAAGATGCTGAGGATACAGGAACTCTGACTGCTGGCGCCTGGCCGAACCCCGGGCGTCCGAATGACGATCCCTGCCCAAATGACGGCTGACCGAATCTCGGGGCTGGTTCTGGACTTCCATAAGGCGGCAACTGGGTCTGTTGATACCTTGGTGACTGCTGAGAAGAACCAGGAACGGGATATGGACTAGTGGCGGCGGGCCTGCGCGATGTAGATCGGGTTCGACCTACGCCAACAATGTGAGTTCCTGGTCGCAACTCGGGATCGATGTAAGAGTCATCGGATGAGGCTACGGGGCTAGGATGATTTGGAGCGTGACTCGAACCCGCTGACATAGCAGGTGCGTTCATCCCCTCCGTATCGCCTTCCGACGAAGAATCGGCATCGTCGCCCTGTTCAAGTGCTGCTCGAGCAGACTTGCTGCGGCGCTTACGAGGGCGCTTGTAGCCCTCGCCGGCAGAGCAGTCGAGTTGCCAATAGCTTCCTTTCCCTGGCTCTGTAATGGCACGTGGCACATGTTTGAAGACTTTGTTCAAGGAAAGGTTATGGCGAATCGAGTTCTGTGCAAAAACGTGAGGCGCAGTGGATGCGGAATCAGCACGCGAACGCACCTTCCAAGCCTTCTCGTGTCGTCGAACCTTGAACCATTGGAAACGATCCTCGAGCGTTGTGTATATCTCTTGGAGAGTGAGCTGCTTGTTCGGGCTTCCGTAAATTGCTAGCTTGATAAGTATAGGATATGGCTGATTTGGTTTCTCCCCTTCAGGAGGATCCGGAAGGGCCGACAAGTTGACTTCCTTGTATGGTGGTATGTGCAACGTCTCGCGCAGATAAGGACCCGCGTCTTCGAAGAGAAGGTGCCTAGACCTCTCATCAGCGGTAGCAGCGACGGAGAATGTCGATAGCGACCCATGGGAACTAGATAGTGATGCCGACGACGAGTCGGGATGTGTCTGAGATAAGTGATTGGCGAGATCCGGATTTATTTGGTCATAGAACTCGGGAGCAAGAATGTTGTCGGATTGATATGGAGATCTATATTGGATGGGGGTGCCACTGGAAGATGGGTGAACTGGGTATTGTGCATGCTCGAGGCCAAGGCGATTAAGGCCCTGGTAAGCTGGGTAGTGTGGATGCTGCTGTAGATGCTGTCGTGGGTGCTGTGGCTCATTAGAAGATGAGTGGCGGGGGAGTGATGTATTATATTGCTGATATTGAGAATGAGATAGGTCTTGGTCAGAAGATGATGAGCTGCTCCAGTTGCTGTCCACGCTAAGATGAGATTCCGCGGGACTTGGGTACTGCAGTGGGAGGAACAAGGAATTAAGTCTATGGCTTGTACAGGAGATACGGTTACTCACAGATGGGATGCCGTGAGCTCTAGTGTGTGCGTGTTCACTGGCATGTGGCGCGTGTGTTGGGTATCCTTGCGGCAAGGACTGGCCTGCCCGAGGAGGGACATATGGAGTGTCATCAAAATAGTCCGGGGCCAGAACTTGACCTCTGTTTCGAGAGCCATGGCTAAAATGGGTGGCTCCGACCTGGTTGCCGGCGCGGGCAGTGCCAGAGTCGGACTCCCCGTCCGAGAAATTATGTGAGCGCGGGATCGTGACTGAATTGTTGAGTGAAAGACCGCCGAGATGAGGTAGACCGCCGGCCAAGCCCCAGGTGTTGAATTGCGATCCGCCAGGCATGGAACTTTGTAGAGGACATCGTGAAAAAAAACGGCCGGGACCCACCAAACCAAACAATTTGACAACAACGGAATGTGGATGTTGGAGTGAAGACGCGACGCGGAGGGTCCCGTGATCAAAGATTGTGAATATGACGTAATAAAAATAATGATAAAAATGAAGAAATCATCAGTAACGGCGTTTTCCGAGATATAAGTCAAATGTACCTTGAAGGGGTCAAGGGAGGTCCCAAGGGTCGAAGGAGATCTAAGAAATCTAAGAAAAATAGCCAAGGATTTACGGAAAGGATATGTGAGGCCTTGTGGGCTTTTTTTCACTGGAAATATCAGTAGGCGGGCCCGCCTTTTAAGCACGGCGGACAGATGTGACATGTTTCACCTTTACACCCCGAAAATTACCAAAGGGAGTAATAAAAGTCGCTTGCTGTGAAATGGTTGAAAGCAATCGAGGTCGTGGATTGCCTATGGATAAGGTCCCTTGTGCGAAATGAGTACGTCAGCTCCCTTTCACTGAGAGCGTCTGACCATGGGAACTCTAGAAAATGCCTCACAAGGTAATTCAAGATGGCAGTGTGAACAGTATGTCCAAATAGACCTGAACAAGCAATTATCTTGGATTGCGTCGGAGGCAGGTTCTGAATTTCCCTTTTACAGGTAGGCGGTCGTCCCTAGTCTTGAAACACCATGCTAGTTCAACGTGTTTCAACAACGAGGCTTCGGCTTTCCATCAAGGGATATAATATCACCAGCTTCCAAGTCACATCCAACATCGATGTCGCCTTGTAAAGACGTGCAAGTTGCACCACGTATAAGCTCGGACTGTGGGTACCTCGAAGCATATCGACGCATACGAGTAGGCGTGGTGGGAGCGCGCATCGCATTGGCGCATCACAAGCGCATCACACTATAGGTGACAGGTGTAGTGTTCAGTTTCGGCGACTGCCGAAGGCAGTTTATCATCCCTCTCGTTCCAGACTAACATGAACGATCACCGCCCTTCAATTGGTTATTGAGCAGAGACGTAAAATGTCACGAATCTGGCTCAACAGGGCTCAATGGTTTTGGCAAATGCACAAGTCGGGCGCATGAGCACGAACTGACGCTCAACATCAACTTGACGCAATTGTTCTCGGTCATAGAAATCCCATGCAAACCAAGGGATAAACAGTGGATCCACGGGCGATGCATTCGTCGCTTTGCGCACCTTAATCCCAAACCTTTACATGGTGATAGAAGCTCTGCATTCATCTCTCTTCACGTCTCCGCGGTCACTTCCGCGACAAATCAAATACCCACTCGTCAATATTTCAGTCACTGATGTTGCGACTGTCGGTTTTTATTTATAGATACTTAGCCGCTCTGATCCGGCAGACCAGCTTCTGCGGTGGTCGGTGCCAACATAGTGTAGGCATGCGGGAGATCGCAGTCGCCACATACAGCTCATTCTACAAAAGACCACCATTAATTTCGGAGGAGTCCTAATGGAAGAAAGGCCACCCTTCAACATCTCCAATGATACGGTCCAGCAAGAACCAGAAGATCCGCATGGAACTGGGATAGAGAAGTACACCCCCAAAGTTCCACAGCGCAGTACTTTTCGATCTGTTTTGATCGTCGTGACTTGTACTTTTGCTCTGGTACTCCAGGTATGTCTGTGAAGTTCGTATCCCTGAATTATTATTACATTCATGACATCAGACTTCAAATATGACGTCGGTTTCTATATCCCTGCCAACTATTGGCCAAGACATCGGGATTCAAGAAGATCAGCTCCAGTGGCTGGTTTCTGCATATTCTTTGAGTTCAGTGCGTATATCCGTTTATGTGCATCGACCTTTCACCAATTGCACGATAATAAGGGGTGTCTCCTCCTGTTCTTCGGGCGGATCGCTGATTTGTATGGTCGCAAGAAGGCATTCATATTCGGCTCCTTATTTCAACTCGTATTTTCACTTGGTGGAAGCCGCGTCAATGGTAAGCAATAATTTATTCAACACATGCGTTTGCTACAGAGAAATTCAGTCGGACAGACCCTCATCATTCTACGAGGTTTCCAAGGCCTCGGGGCAGCTGCCTCGGTCCCCTCAGCGGTATGTACTGATAGTATGAATCCAATAACGGCCCTCACACCTGCGCCAGGTGGGTATATTGGCACACGCATTTCCGCCGTCTCGTGCACGGTCAATTGCCTTTTCTACTTTTGCAGCAGGTGCTCCTATAGGTGGTGCCTTCGGAATGATAGTCGGTGGTACAGTTACCCAACTTTCGAGGTATATACTTACGTTATAGATCGCACTATTGGTGAGCTGACGGAACATAGCCAACACTGGCGTGCAACTTTCTATGTAGCTGCCGCATTCTCAGCGATGTGTTGCATCGGTGCTTTGATATCCTTCGATGCCGATAAAAAATCCACAGAGGTTGACAAGCGCCTTGACTGGATCGGCGCAGTTCTAGTGACATCCGGACTTGTGTTTATCGTATTTGTTCTTGGCCAAGGACCTCTCGCACCGCAGGGCTGGAAAACCCCTTGTAAGGTTGTTCCTGTCTTTCTACTGAATCCATCTTGATGGTAGAGCTAGATATCATCGCTCTTCTCATCGTCGGTATCTTCTTGGTTGCCTCCTTCGTTGTATGGGAGCATTTCCTAGAAAAAATTGCAGATGATACCTCCAAACCCCGATCGGCGTGGACGCCTCCCCCGCTCATGAGACCGTCGTTATGGACTCGGTCCAAGGGTAAATTGGCAGTGGTCATATGTGTTGCGTTCTTCAACATGTGCGGCTTCAGCAGCTGGACCTTTTGGGTTCAGGTGAGTAAATTCTGTTTCGTGGCACTTTCGCTCTAAAAAGCTCGACTATCCTCAGCTGTACTACCAAAATTATCTTTTATTATCGCCAGTACTAACCATGATCCGATTCTTACCGATGTTTATTTCGGGGGTGTTGTGCAATTATGTCGTTGCATTACTCATAGGAAGACTTCCACTTGTTGCATTCGTCGGTCCGTCAAATACTAAAGACCCTGCAAAATGGACTGTCTTACAATTTTCCGACAGTTTTTGGAACGTTGTTCAGCGCTGTTTCTTGTGTTCTGTTCGCGGTCATCAACCCCTCCGTGACATATTGGGCTTTCGGATTCCCATCGACAATACTTTCTGTTTGTGGCGCCGATTTTGTTTTTGCATCTGGAACGATCTTTATTGCGAAAACGGTATCTCAACACGAGCAGAGCGTTGCTGGAGCTCTGTTTCAGACTATGATGCAGGTGCGTTGCCTGGCCATATTTTTGTTTCCCTCCCTAATATCAATGTTAACCTACTGCCTGCAGCTCGGGACTGCGTTCGGATTGACCATATCCACAATTGTATTCGACAGCGTTGTCACGAAAGAGTCCGCTCAGCTGGGAGTCACTCTGAACTCCCAAATGACGAATGCTCCTGCATCGGCGAATCTGAGTGCATACAAGGCTGCTCAATGGAGTGCTGCTTCGTGGAATCTTCTTGGTAGGCATTTCAAACAAATACCGGATTTGCGCATCCTTATCGATAGTACAGCGTCACTTCTTGGCTTCGTGTTTCTGAGAAGTGTTGGTGTGGTGGGACACAAGAAATCCGACGACACTGCACAGCCATCTCGATCAGAGAAACACACCTAGAAGTCAAGCGCCTATGTCAGTCATAGATATCGACGAAGATGTTGCAGCAAATTTTTTCTGGCGAGTGTACATAACATTACTTAATTGAGGGCCACAAACCTGCGATGTATGATAAGCCCTACTCCCTCGTGGGGCCGTAGCCTGCGTTTCTCGAAGCAGCTGCTACTTTCTTACTGGGCTCCAGCGTTGACAATGACAATGGCACACGTATCTGGGACGCCGTCTTAATTTTGTAGCAAATGTGGACGGGCCAGCCAGAACTCATCGCCGATGATGTCGCAGTGCAGTACCTCTACTGTAGTTTCTAATTTGTTTTTCTTCTTCGCCTTGGAACGTTTTTGACGCGG
Organism: Suillus clintonianus; assembly: GCF_016758775.1. NCBI lineage: Eukaryota > Fungi > Basidiomycota > Agaricomycetes > Boletales > Suillaceae > Suillus > Suillus clintonianus. The sequence goes on along the minus strand of NW_024539273.1, from coordinate 121,349 downwards.
AGGGTCCAAAGGTGGCATCTCATCACCTTCGTTTATGGATTGTGGATGTGAAGGTATGTCTGTCGATAGATCAGACGCTGCTAAGGGCTCGAGGCCCTCATCGCGTTCTTCCTTGACCCCTGAGCTAGCCAAAGGCATGGGGGATTCTAGATATTCGCCTTCGTCGGATGATTTAGGAGCTACCTATATGTTAACGTGAGCAGCAGTCGATGTAGTACCTTCCAGTTAGACGCACGATTTCTCGAACTATAACGCTGCCTTTCTTGAACCTCTGTGAGATTTCATTATAGTTGATACCGAACCGGGAAAACAGCATCTCGTGCTTAGTCGCGGAAACGGTGCCCTGAAGATTTGTCAATGATTGTATGACAGCCATGGAAGAAGAAAATAGATACTCTGAGCGTGGCATGAGCCTCTGTAGTAGTTTGACCTCCTTTCTGTATGAGAGCCCAAAATATGGTATTGTGTAAATTATTTATGTGGGCTTTTATGCTGACAAGCAGCTGAGCTCAGTCTCTGCAGAACGATAGTCTGATATAGACCCACTGTCAGCTTGCCGCCATGAGAAGTAGTCTCGAATTGCACGCTCGGTCGGATACACGACGATGCGCCCATCGAATGACGGTGGATATCGCAGCGGTGTGTCTGGAAAATACTGCGACCAGTTGAACACATAACACGATGTGAAGTAGGACGTCAACATGGTGAGTATTTTCGAATGCCGTCGGTTATAAAGGTTGGTCGACTTTCGGAAGAGAAAGCTATGATGAGTGATGAAACTGGCTGGTCGTGACTCGGAGAAAGGGTTATATTTGCCTGAATTCGTCGGATTCACCGAATGCAAGCATGATGTCTTTGAACTCGATCATCGTGCTCTTTGCGGCGTGATCCATGAGTTGGAGCGCACGCTCGTCGTTGGGCTTGGAAAATCCATGCTCGTCCGAGAACCTGTAGAGCGCGATGCCATTAATTAGGCTTTGTGTCCTTCGATCGGCTTCCGATGCTCACTTACCGGTGGAAAGAGTGACCATCGAGACGACAGACTAGATAGGTGTCCGGTAACAGTGGGTCTGGGAGCTCGAAATTGCGCACGTATGCGAACTTTGTGCCCGCCATCAGTTCAGCACGATGGTGATCTACTACGACTTATAAGTTACAGATGATCTGCGCTTGCTGTAAATGTTTTGCTGGGACCAAAGGGTGATTTGCCCGAAATCCATCCAAATCTGGTAATATCTGACATAACATTACCTAATAATACTCACCAAAACAGTGACTTCATTTTGCCGTGCAGTTCCCTCAGTCCCAGGAATGTCGAAGCAGCAGAAAGTCTGAAAGTGTAATAAGGCCGAATCGAATAGGACTTTCAGACTCTTCCAAGTCCCTGTGAAGACATCCACAGCTCGAACGCGTTTCAAGTGCCGATACAGCCTAACACATCATGATCCAGGCAGGCCAACTTACAAGGTGACCGCGACACCGCCAATGATAGTGCGTAGAAACCTTTTTCTCGCACATCACTAATGCCTAATAGGCTCACATGCTGTCCCCCTCGACTTTCACAGGTTTCTCCCCCAATGGCAGACCCGTATGACAAGTCACTTCTTTTCTGCTGGCCCTCGCACGCGCTCGCATCTTTCCAATACCTGCAGTGATGCTGTTTCCACTGATGCGGCACGATGTCGCATGCTACTACACGGTGTCTACACCATCATATGATATTGGGCGCTGTTCCTCTTGTACTTATTCGATCAATGTTGTATCACGCTCTCCCACGATCTTACAGTGCCGTGGGTAGGACATGGATACGGCTCTGCCACGAGCAGATATCATGCACTGGGAGGGTCATATCTGAGAGATCATGACTGCGGTGGTTTGATCATGATCGTCCTGACTGAATTCGAGTCACTTAGATAGTTGCTATATGTGGGATTGTGGGAACATGTGCATGCAGGAGATATCAGTTCGTCACAGTAGTCACTCTCGAGCTATCACTACACTGCTTTAAGCACTGGTTCCAATTCACATCATCGAACAGCACACACACACGTTGTTTTGAACCTACACATACATACAACTAACCTCAACCTGTTATTCTTTTATCCTATACCGCGATGACCAGTCCAGGAGTACCTACCCCAAACTCTCCTTACTCCTCATACTTCAGGCGCCGTACCATCGGTCGTGCTTCCTCTCCTCCAACCTGGGCTTGCTATGAACAAATTCCATCTGACGATGATGATGAAGACTACAATGACAGTCCTTCCGAAGATGAGTCCTGCTCAGAAGACGGTGAAGACTACGCCCATCACGACCGTGATTCTGACGGTGATCATGCCGTAAATACTGAGAGGCAGGATGATACGCAGAACATGGAGATCGATCGAGGTGAACATGGAGTTGACGATGAGAAGAATGCTGCCAAGTTTAAGAAGGATATGAAGGGCAAGCAAAGAGCACTTGACCCTGAGCAAGAGCCAACAAAGAAGCATTATCGCAAGCGAGAGCGCCGCCCGACGTACACACTTCGTCCAATCTTGACTATTCAGAAGAGCCAAGGTTTTGTATGGAACCAGGTCGGTATCATTTATCGAAAAATTTATGAGCCTCAGTTGACCGGTTTTCTAAATACAGGATCTATTCGTCCCCCCTTACATTAAAGATAGATGTGCGTTTCTCATTCAGTGTTCATTTACTGCTTTCTGGACAGAAGGCTTATTGTCGGCATGATTTATCTTACAGATGTTGCATCTACCTCACCACCAAACTCGAAAGGCTTTTCTAGCTCCTGGACGTCAAATACATCTTCGATGACTGATTACGACTCAGTAGAAGTGGTAGAGATCCGGGTCAGAGATGGCGAACTTTATGATATCATTCCTTGATTACCATCCTTTCCTTTCCTCCCCCCCTCAAATCCGCGACGACCTCACTCTGGAAATATCGGGTACTCCCATTTCTTTGTATCTTGCATATCACGAACTTGTTTTCCTTTCCCCATGTTGTTCCATTACTACACTCCCCTTACTCTCACCTCGTACTAAACTTCTTTTCCTTGTGTTAATAACGACCACTAGATTCCTATAAATACAATCGTTCTGTGTCCTCTTCGCATTTTAGGGGCCATTTCAGTCTCCACCGACCATCGCCATCAGGGCATCGTCCACTTCTTTCATACGTGCTGCCTCTTTCTCTCGCTCCATCGCTTGCTCCCGGACAATGTCGTTTTCACGTGCAAGCCGATACGTTGGTTTCAAATGAGGTTTGTAGTCAAGATGGCGCTTGACGTAGAAGCACATATAAGCATTTGAGGCTAGGCAGTCACTGAGCGTCGACGGAGCCACTCTGTTAAAGGTGAGATCACGCAGTGGACGAGGACAATAAGTTACATACTTTTCATCGTCAAAACGGTACCACTTGGACACCGTCAACAACTATGCGAACACGACTGCACCATGTTCACTCACCTCGTCTTGAAAACGAGCAAAATTCGTGTAGTGCCCGTTATCCATTTGCCCTTCATGGTTAATAACTGCAAATAGATCATACTCATACATTGCGTCAGGCCCTGGGTAGCTATTCACGGAGTTGATCAGAAAATCAATGGCAGTTTATTTGGGAAAGACCTCTCACCCTGTTTCACCGTCCTTTCCGGTTGTATTCATAGCAAGAGTCGTATAAGGCGCCATATTAATAGAGACTGGAATTCGAATTGGAGCGTCGATCTTTTGCGGTGCAGCTTTCCCAGACGTTTTATGCTCGAATCGCTTGAAACTATGTCAGCATCAATTTACCTCGCTCATGTGGTATATCAATGAACCTTGAATTGAAAACTGAGAACCGGTGGTAATGTCCGAATGCTGAGACGCTTCACGGCCTCGTGAGAGGCTTTCGTGCATTTGCTACAACTGTACTCTCTTGCTCCCAATTTCTCCGGTTTGGTATATCTTTCAAAGGGTCAATACTCAAGCCAATAATAATAATGGACCTTCTCACCTGCGTAAACAGCTCGCAAGCGTGTTGTCAGCAGCCGCTTCCCCAGACTTTGACCTCAACTCGAGGCTGATATCAAGCATCGGATCGATGGTGCTCGTCACGGTTCCGCATTTCTCACACGTAACATCGCTTTGGAACTGGCCGGCGAAAGTCTGATGAATGATGCAGTTACACGAAATATTTGTCGATCCACGGCATGTCCCGTGAATTTGGTTGAGTGCGGTGATGAAAAACTCGTGTGCGTCTTGCTGGGCATAGCCTGACATCTCGGCAGAAACTTTCCATGTTGTGGCGAGGAAAGAGGTGGGTCCAAATGGGGTATTGGTAGGGGAATATATCTTCAACTCTCTTTAGCAATCAAAGTTTGCCAGGAACAATGCGGATTATGACTAACCTCCGTGAACAGGTTATCCATTTCGCAACAGGTGCAGTCTGAGTGTTTGCACAGCCTGCTATTGTGCCTATCACTGAGGAAATAATTCCGTAATAACGGGTTGTGGATGAATGACTGGAGAATGACGTTCAAAAAGCATGTCTGCCCTAGATTGAGCAGCCCACGGCGACCTATTTGGTGTGAGCAAATTATTTAATCTGACTTGTAATGGGAGAGTGGACCTTGACAGGGGACTGTGGCGATATACTTCAGGGCAGTGGACTCGTCGCTTGTCGGAATCCACGGTTGATATGGCTCTCGGCCTCTCTTCGCCACTAGACGTAAATTAAAACCTGTTATCCTGCGAATGTGTCACGCCCAATTACCTTGAAATTTCGTTCTTTGCTCCTCGACCGATACAACGGTGGAGAGATGCAATTCGTCGATGGTGTCATCAAAGACAAAGTCGTCGCACTCTGAACAGAAGACTGATCCGGATTTTGCATCAGTGCCTGGATTGAGCAGATTTAGAATTGTCAGCAAGGCGAAAGTTGCGGTGGCGCAAAAAACGAACAAAACGTATGTCCCGCCTCTTTCAGGTGGTTAGTGATGTGACCTTCTGACCAGCATCCTGCAAATGAGCAGTGCAGACAGACGAACGGTCGGGAGAGTGCTTGCTTGCATGTGTCACAGGTCGGTGAAGATACCTGTAAAACAGGGGGGTCGAATATTATTTAACAAGGCATTTCCACATCAATAAGCTAGCACATACCTTTCTTCGCTTTGCTGGGTGTAAAGCATCATGTGTCCTACGAGCATGCCAGGCTACGACTGTTTTAAATTTGTCTATGATACCTGCTTTCCCGGATGGATCGGCGAGGACGGAAGTGATATGTGAACACCTGTCTATTTCGTTGTCGGAGGCGTCGGAAGAGACAGATGGTTCAATACCAGGATGTGGCTCTCCAGAGAAAGTAGATTCCTCGCCGAAAAGAGCTGTGTGCGTGCTGTCTGGAGATGCAGACATGCCTGAAACTGGCAAATAAACAGGATGCCCGGCAAACTTCAGAAAGCTGGGGAAGATGACGCGGTTCAATGCAGCTGGCGCTGGAATATCTGGGAGTTCATGCGGGGAGTGTGGTGGTGAATAAACACGGAGATTTGAGAGCTGGAGAACCTTGCAGCTGGCAAGTGGCTCGCGTCGGACTCGGAAGCGGTGAACTCAACAACAGTTATTTCTAAAAATAGAAATTCTTTCTTCGGACAAGTCGATACCACTGGCAGAACTATGTTGCAAGGACTATTTCATTGGATCATCGGAAAACCACAAACTTCCCGCAACTCCTCAGTCGTGTGTACATTCTGTGGAGCCTATTCCACAAACCGGAGTGGATTTGATATCGTATGGGAGGTGCGAGTTTGTCAGTTGTTGGGACTTTGATGAGCCTAGGCTTGACCCGTGGATCATGATGATGGTCCAGGATGAGGAATTTCTTGCCTTTCGGGACATTCGTCCATCGGCGCAACACCATATTCAACTCATCCCAAAGACCCACATTGGTGAGCTTCACGAAATTGCCCGCTTTACTTGCTCATGTTGCAATCAGAAAGTATCAGGAAATTGACCGAGAAGGATGTGAACATGCGTGAGCATTTCTGTACCGGCTACATCAGCTAAATATCTCATCTGGAGCCAAGTTCGGAGAATGGAGGAAATAGGACATTCCATTCTGGATACGTTCAATGTTCCAGAGCCAAAGCGGAAGTGAGTCAATCCCCCCTCGAATTATACTAATCGTGACATCATCTTTTTGAAGGATGGGCTTCCATATACCGCCGTTTAATTCAGAACATCACCTGCACCTACATGTGCAGGCGTTGCCATACACGTCGCTGGCACGCCGGCTCAAATACCCGTTTGCCCGGGGTTTTGGCGGCTATGAAAAGGGATTTAGTTGGTTTGCTGAAATCGGTCAAGCAATACGGATCTTGGAAAATGGTCATCGCGTCGCCATTGCGCCATGTTAAACATCATCCTGTAAAGCGATGGCGTAATGAGGATCATAACCGTCGATGTCGTGTTCGACCAAGCCTCTATTATTTCAAACCGTGTGCAGACCACTCAAACTAAACCAAGCTCATCTCGATTAAATTGGGCGGGTCCAAACTCTGATAACTCCCCTGGCGATTAGAACAAGCAGGTCGTCTGACCTCGGACATACGAGGCACAAGGCCATCTAACTACCTACGCCATATGGTGGGGACATTCTTACTAGCCATCGAATGGAACAGGCAGCGGAACTTACCACCCTTCCATACTCGAAGTCTTCAACAAGTAAGCCTTATCTCTATAGAAGCGACCACCCCTAATCAAACGATCAGGGAAATCAGTTAGTGCGGGTGAGACACTTCTGATATGTCCGGTCCTTCAGTAGTCCCCGTTATACAACCCCAATGGGTCGAAAACCATTGACTGACCCTTCGATTACGTCCTTTGAATAAGACAGGATGACCCGCTGTACACCCACACAATGTTTTGACAGTTATTTACGTTTGCACAGCGCCGTGTCTAGATTCGAAAATGGGGAATCTATCCCACTGATCACACTCAAGGTTGGGAATTGATGCCGTACCAAGAATTCTGGACATCGGGTGGCTACGCACCGCAGATATCTGCATGGAGCCATACATATGGGGTGACATTGATGAAGTTCCACAACGTCCCGGATCAGAGTACTTAATACATAAGTACTTACTTTGTAGAGTCAATGAAACGATTCATGCGTGCGCTATGTTATTGTCAAAATATCTGCGTCTTTCGAACTGTACCTAGGCCGGGAATTGCCGCTTGAAGTTTGAAGACTCGCCTAAAATGCGAATTAACTTGCCCTAAACCAATCAGTTGAAAATTTGGAATCGACGGGCAAACACTGCCTTATGATTTTTTTCACTTCCGTCGACCTCGTCAAAGATTAGTCTCATGGCCAGACCTACGACGTCAAGGATGGTTTAACACCTTTCAATACGCTCGCGGCGTAGTCATTCCGGGATGATGATCAAGGTTAGTGACCATTCACTATGATTAAACTACCTCCTTCCACGATGATATTTTCCACTTCATGGCGAGTGTCTCATGGCACAATGTGTCCTTTTTGTCATAGTTACCCTGAATGTCCAGTCGCTCAGATTCATGTGTACCTATTACTCAATGATTTTACAGGGCTCTTGTTTATCATGATAACGAACTCCCATCAAGATATTCATCCCGAGCTGGGCGTAGCCTAGGTGAGTTATATTACCTATCGTGTCGCGTATTGGTTTGTCTCTGTACGATGAAACATTTCATTCAAACTAGAGTATCTGAGCGCCTTCATAAATAGGCCCAATGCTTTCAATTTTCTGTCAATCCACTGATCCCTTACTCTTCTGTGTCGATTTTTCTAAGCCTGTACTCATCATTTCTCTCCAGGACCAGGGCTATATCCCCATGAAGCCGGATTCGATTCTAATGTAAGCACTACTCTTTATATCATGTTGCAGGGATGTCAAAAAGGAATTACCGCCTGATACCCCACTGGGTTATTGATGTAAATTCCTGGCTGTATTTTTACGTTCTGAGTCTCATGTCTCGCCTTTAATGATTTCGTATCTGATGCAAATTCGTTTCAGGGTTGACGGTCAAGCCATTCTCATGCTGCGATCGCGTGCTTCGTGATTTCATGATGGTGAGCCTTATCTGATGGTCATTACTTTACATATGATGTATCATCACGACGGTCTTCGTATTATCACTGCCGAAAGGGCCCGCCACAGCTCAATTATTTCGGGCACCCCCTCCTGATATTCTTATCATCTGATGCATCTATTGACTCAATGCTGATATTTCCTTCTTACCAGCTGATGCTCAGGTCACCGACGTGAGCTCCCTTCCTTACTTCTATTTCTCACTAGTAGCATGCGGATGAGAATCATATCACAATTATCAACTAGAAGCTGTTGCTTAGCTGCGGCATTGATTATACACTTCTTTCTGACTTATGTTCATGTTGCTACCTCGTCTTTGACATGTAATCTGAAATTTAGACATTGCAGGTTCAATCCAGGTCTGGTGACAGGGGTTCGAGTTTATGATGTAACGGTTGTCATCTTTTAAAGCAAATTGTTTGACTAAACTTGTACACAATTGGAGTTCTAAAATTTGTCGGATCTTACTCCACGGGCAAGCTCCCCTGGGTTTGTGAATCGAAACGCCTTCCTGATTATCCAGCATCTCCCAGGTTGACTTCTTTATGTCACCTTCTGGCCGCTCGACTAGCCGGCGTATATATAACTGGGATCGCCAACCAGTTCCTTTAACCTTGCCTGTCACTTGTTGAGGATGTCTTCTTCTACAGGGCCTTCAGATTCTGGCATCGATGTCAATGAGCGCACTGCTCTTCTCGACGCAGGACAGCAAGGCCAGAAGAAGGCCACTCCCTTGCCAAAGCTTCAGATTTCAATTTTGTTGCTGGCACTGCTGGTTGAGCCAATTGCAGCTCAATCTATCTATCCCTACATCAATCAGGTCAGTATCCTTTGCCACGTCGAAATCACACTTTTCAATGTTACATTTAGCTTGTCAGTGAGTTGGACATCACTGGCGGCGATGAGCGAAAAGTTGGTGGGTAATAACCTTTTACACGTAACAATCCAATCATCTGATGCGCTCTTTTGATCGTTTAGGGTATTATGCGGGGCTGATCGTAAGTTGCGCCTGTCATAGCATCTCCGCGTTCCACTCAAACCTTATCAAATCCATGATAGGAGTCACTCTTTTTTGCCACTCAGGCACTGACCGTTTTGCAATGGAGCCGTACTTCGGACCGTATTGGACGCAAACCTGTTCTCTTGTTAGGAATCTTTGGGCTCTCCCTGTCAATGCTTTGTTTTGGGTTATCCAGGACATTGTTGGGGCTGATTATTAGGTGAGGAACAATTTTTGCAGTTAAGTTTGCCTTCTGAATAAGCACAGTCGTTGCATTACTGGTGCCTTGAATGGCAACATTGGAGTCATGAAGAGTATGATGGGTGAACTCACTGACTCCACCAACATAGCGCAAGGCTTCGCCCTGATGCCAGTTGCGTGGTCCTTGGGTGCTACTATTGGGCATGTAACAACCCTTTCCTCGCATTCAATCCAGAGGCTGACATATACTTTTTAAAGTCCTATGATCGGTGGAGTTCTTGAACACCCTCAACATCATTTTCCTACCATATTCCCTGGTGCATTTTGGTCGCAGTTTCCTTATTTCCTGCCTAGCGCTGTTGCTGCAGCATTTGCGGTCATATGTTTCCTGACGATTCTATTCTTCTTAAAAGAGGTACGAAGTGTCCTTTGCACTGACAAGATCTTGCCTCATGTGACTTTTCAGACCCTGCCTAGGCAACAGACGCAAGAGAAATCCGTGTCTGCTCTTGATGGCGAAGCCCTCAACGTTCCCGAAAATGCCATCGATGACTCACCTGTGTCGATGCGTTCGCTCTTCGTCCCATCCGTGCTGATCCCTGTCATCAACTATGGTTGCATTGCTACTCTAGAAATAGCAATGTTTGCACTTCAACCACTCTTTTATTCCACGCCGATCGAACTGGGTGGCCTCGGATTTGATCCTATCACTATTGGTCTGTGGATGGGAACTTTCGGTATTGTCAACGGTGTCGTGCAGACAATAATTTTTCCACCGTTGATAAACAAATTCGGCCCCAAGACCATTTTTCGGTTTTGCGAAGCGTGCTTTATTCCTATCTTCGCCTTATTCCCGATCACCAACATGATTGCATGCCAATATGGAATCAACCGGCTTGTCTGGTTTTCACTCACGTGCTCGCTGGTACTGGGTATTTTCGTGGATATGTCATTCGGTGCGGTTGTTTCTGAGTGGTCTTTCCCCTGCCGTAGCTCATTGAATTTGCAGGTTGTATCCTGATGTTCATCACCGCAGCAGCTCCAAATAAGCGATCATTGGGAGCTACCAATGGTCTTGCGCAAATGACAGCATCCATCGTTCGAGCCATTGGCCCTGCCTCATCTACCTCCATGTTTGCATACTCTATTCAGCACAACCTTATGGGCGGTTATGCTGTGTATGCTATCTTCGTCACCATGGGCATCTTCGCTATGAAGATTGCTACCAAACTCCCAGACAAAACGGCATGAATTACGGCACCATATAACGATTTAATCACGTCACGTCATGATTTCAAGGTTTACCCTCGGTTGTTGCATATCTCCTGTCCACAAAATTAGATAACGAGGTACGATACTTTGTTCCATCACATGTACCCAAAAAGAAACGCATTCTTGTACGCGTATGTCCTTATCCCCTCGGGACACTATTCAGAGAGCTATTTTGAATCGAGCAGTTCGATTTGAGTGTAGCGCTTAAGCTCCTCATAGAGGTGCAGAATAACGGGACAGTCGGTTATTGGCCCCTGGACCAATGGCGCTTGAGCTTCGCCATTGCTAGTTATGACATCTAGCCAATCAACCACAAGGGTCAGGCGATCCGGTTGGAAAGAGCGTAATGCCAGTTTTGTGATGTTTCTCCAACTTCCTCCGGTCGCTTCCCAGGTTGGCTGATTGAAGATCCCGACGTCGGCGCCAGAAATAGTCAGTTGATCGACTCCTGGGAAAGCCTGGATGAACGCGGCAGCCGCAGTGATACTGGCGGCATTGTTTAATACGAGACGTTCAACTACAGGGAATCTTGGTGTGGGTTGTTCACATCCCTTATTGAGAAGTAGATCAGAGATGTCCTGGCCTTGAGTAAAGCTGTCTGGGTAGACAAGCTCAAAGTGTCGTAAATCTGGGGCATTGATCATCGCAACGAGGTTCCGCAAATAGCGAGGCCGGATAGTACTAGGATGAAGAATCAAGGTCTGTAAACGAGGCACTGTGATGTTGCCCTCGTCCTCGAGGTTTGTGACATGAATGAGTTCTCCGTAGAGAGAAAGGGAGGTTAAATTGGACATTCGCAAAAGCAATGCACGGAAGCCTTGAAGTTCCGTAATCGTCTTTAGAGCCCTCGCATCTCCTTCATGGAGTCGAAGAGTAAGATGGGTTACGCCCATGAAGCAGCTAAAATCATCATCACGGTGCAAACAAGGGGAGCGCGCTGTCAGAACTAGGTTTTCGACATCAATGGACCGAAGGTTGGGTGCTAATTTTCCCATAAGGAGAGTCGTGGGACATATCTGCCCGGGCTGCTGGGCTTTGAAGACAACTTGCTGAAGTGCGTCGAAAGGCCCGGAGGCACGCAGAATAAAGGAAAGACTCGTGAGAATGGTGTCGCAGGATGCGCCTATTTTGATACGACGCCAGCGAGACGCGGACGGGAGGACTGCAGCTAGGGTATGTTCGAAATGATGAGGCCTGGTGAACGAATCCCGGTAATCCCACCATCCCCAGACTTCCACATCAAGAGGAAGTGCAGCGGATCGCAAGAGGTGTAGTTTCATGCCACACTCGTCTGTGTCAGGGGTGACACAGACCCGGGTCCACAGCCGGGGTGTGTGCAGAGCTATCCTTTGCCAGCGATGCGACACGCATGATATCGCGCTTTCAACCCTTCTCCGTGAGCACACGTCCTGGCTCAAAACTGCTTCCTCGAAAATTGCAAGCAAAGTCTCATCGGGAAGGCGAGTAGCCGGAGAAATGCGCTTTATGCATTCGCTTGCCCGAGTGCGTATTGCAGACAGCGCGCTACGAACAGAGACCAAAACCTCTGAAAGAGCCCCGATTTGTGATGTGAGTTCTAGCTCCTTCCTTTCAAGGTGGGCTGCCTCTGATTGCAGCACTTCAAAAAGCTCTTTGCCAACACTGGGTTGGCAGGGTCTTTGCGAAGGTCTTGACATGGTAAAAGAGCGCAGCAGGCCGTTGTCGGACATACTGACCGGAACCAATGCCTTTTGAGTACCGATAGCAACCACAGTAACAATGATTAAGGGGGCTCACCTGTTGTTCTTCTGAATCGTTCACTTCTATATCATCATCATTCGAACCTTTTATCCAACAGCCTGCTCGGCAAGTTACGCGAGTGTGTCTCTGCGTGTCACTGAAAGTCCACAAGCAACGAGCCTAACTCGCGGCTTTCATCATTATTCTTGCTGTGAAGCTAGCTCGTGTTCATATCCTGAGCCGAAATTGTCCGATGGAACAAACGCCACGATCACCTAGACTCGCATTCACAGTCCCTCAGCAGGCGGATGGCAGGCATTCTATGAAAACGCGGGTTTTCCAGCCTATCCAAGTATGTAGAATGCGAAATCTGACGGTGGCAATGATTCCCTAGAGTATCAAAGATGACATGTTAAGGAGTCCATGAAGTAAAAATCAACAGCTGAACATGGGAGGGATGGTCCGAAAATACATTCAATCTTGCACACTTGAGGCTGGAAAGGAATTACACCGCTTGAATATCAAGCTGCTCGTGTATTATTGTATTCACAGCGTAGGGCTACGACTTGGGGAACAGGCTGCAGACAGATATGTACATGATCAGTATCACTGAATGGCCAAGGCGCATACATACCTCTAACTAACTAATTATATGATAGACGCGTGCGCCAAGCGATCTACCCCAACGTGGAGAGGTCAACGCCGCATAGCCGTACTTCCGTGCAGCTCGCAAGTTTCGAAAATTGGGTAAGAAATTCAGGGCAGTCGAGAACACGGATGGGCCCTTCTAGTGTTATTATCGGTAACCGATGGGCTTGGCTAGTCGCACCGAGAAGCCACTTGTACATCTGTAGCAATGTGTTGTGAAGTGGAGAAATGACAGTGAGGTGCTGGATATGCGATGAGGTCCGCGAACTGCGCGTGTTATTAGAAGTTAGGTCTCCGAAAAGCCAGCTAGCATCCGAATTGCCGAGTTTGATGCGAGTCGCGACCGGGAACGCACTCATAAATGCCGAGATTGTGTCCGCGTTAACTGCTTTATGAAGACGCACAGTCTCCACACAAGGAAATCTGGTTAGTGGGAAAGGGTCAAATAGAAGATCGGATACATCTTGTCCAGGCGGAGCGTTGTCAGGATAGACTAGCTCAAAGTGACGGAGAGTTGGTGCTTTGATCACCGAGATAAAGTGACGCAAATCGCGAGGATACTGCGTGTTTGGATGAAGGACCAGAGTGCGCAGACGAGGAATCTCCAGGGGAAGAATGTCTTCGTCATTGACTCTCTCCTGGCCAAAGTTTATGGGTTGTCCATAGATTTCCAGGGTGCTTAACATCGGGGCTGAACCTATCAATGCTCTGAAAGCAGAGGGATCGGTTGCTGCATGGGAGCTTCCAGCTCCCATACCACGCACACGCAACCGCAACGTGGTCAGCCCTGCAACGCTGTAACGGGCAGCATCAAAAGTCTGCGTGACTGGGGGTGGAAGGGGCATGTCTTCAACTTCAAGTGACTCCAAGGCTGGAGCCGATTCACCAAGCAACAGCGGACATGGTCCGCATACGCCCGGTGATCTCATAGAAATGCTCTGAAGCATCTTCAAGGGGGGTGCCTTTCGAAGTTCCCGAAAGACATGCGTAAAGTACGGGTAAGATCTGTGCAGAACGACTATACGCCGCCAACGAGGGACCGAAGGCATTATTGCATCAAGAGCACAACCAAGATGTGCCATGCTACGTTTATCTGCGCCGGGCCAAGCGGCTTCACGTTCACGGAATTCGACTGTAAGAGGAATGCTCGCGGAGCGGGAAATGTAGATTTGTGAAACAGCGACAGGAACCTCTGCCCTGATACAGAGGCTGTTCCACAACCGAGGGGCATTGACCGCAATCTGTCTCCAGTGATGCGAAGTGCAGGATATGGCTATCTCCGTCCGTGTGATTTGTCCTTGCTCCTGAGTTCGCACTGCTTCTTCGAATATAGCCAACAGGACCTCATCTGGAAGACGAGACACGGGTGCAAGAAGGTTTTGAATTGTATGTGCTTGCACCGTTTTTCTTGTCAAAAGTGATTGAACTTCGACGAGCGACGTGGTCGTTTCTTCAAGGCGGGCCAACAGGTCTTTCCTTCTACTTTCTAACGCACAAACTTCTTGTCGAAGGGTCGAAAGCAATTCTTCAGGAACCATGTTATGGGAGAAACCACTGTTCGCCAATTCTCGAGCAGTACTAAGCACCATGATCCGGCGTGCGCTGCGTATAATTGTGAATGTGAATGATCCAATTTGTAAGTGACTTGCCAAAAATCAAGTTGGGAGGTGTTTTATGTGTATGGAGGGAACAAGCGTCTAGATTAAAGGGCGATGGGTTGGAAGTAGCTGCTGCCTGATACGATGCTAGTCGAGGTTCACTAGGCCTCAGGCTCAGTGCTCACAGCGCCGCATAAATGACGGCTGCTTTTCGAACCGGATCTTGCACCAAATGTTGCCTGGGCCCTCTATCGACTCTTAAGGCTGCCGCTACGTATTTTTCATTCACAAACAAGCGATTGCAATTTCTGATAATATTTCAAGAAGCTTGGAGACACTTTATTAGACTCTTCAATCGATACATTGTGAATTTATTCTTTCGTGTTCTTGGAGCCAGCTGCATACAACTCTCAACGATTCAAGCGATGGAGAGATCTGAGCGTCAGATGCTGGAGCTGCGCCAATAAAGTATTTTCGTCTCATATGGCACCAGATACACTCCGAAAGGCACAGGAAACGAAGGCAATATCACGGCCGCCGAGTGCCATGCACGAAGCGCCTGCAAATGCCTTGATAGACGAGGTGATGGTGTCTGGGTCCGAAACGTTCTGTAGGCGAACGATCTCAACGAGAGGCGATTGCGGTAAACCATTTACTCAAACAGTTCCTCTGCTGTCCGCTGACCCTGTGAGCAGGATCACGGGAGGACGAGCTCGTAGTGACGAAGGATAAGCGCTTCGAGTGCTTTCAACATCAGAAGCAAGAACTGGACAATGCATGAGCTGGGCCGGAGGATGAGGATTAGAGTTTGGGGCACCCAGACGAGGGATAGCCCCTTCGAGTCCCTCTCTGACTGAATCGCCATGTGGAGAACAGGTAAGGTCTGGGGCTGATACCAATAACGCGTGCAAAGACGCAGACGGCCCTGTTGTCAAATTCGATGTTTTGGTGTATGTCAGGCCCGGGTATGGGGAAGTTTTCTGGGAGCGGGGGATTTTCAATGTCGAGCATCATCATGAGCAACGGTTCGACTGTGGCGGGCTGTGGCGGTGGACAAAAATGTACGCCTATGACCACAATGTCCATGTATTGATACCAGCGCTCAAGCAATTGGAATGGCCCAGAATTGCGAAGGTTTGGAAGGAGGTAGAACAGGTATGCGTCGGAGGTATGCATGATAAACAAACTGCACGATAATTCTGAACTGAAAGTGCACTGTGCACAGCGTCTGGGTTCGTGAATCATCATCCACTGAGACGTAGATATTAAATGGGAGAGGACGATCGATAAGTACACTCGTGTTCATAGTGTAGGCGTGGTTGCTGCTAGACTACACCATCATCGCGAGACTCATCGAGCGGAGCATCTACGAACGTTGAGTAGCTGACTAAGCTTGCTACTCCACCCCTCGCCTGGGGGTCTGAGAGGCTTAATTCTGACGAAAAATTTCCTGACATGCCGCCTGGCATTGCCCTTTCCACTGTCGACTTCGCAACATCTCTGATCCCTTCATGCTTGAACCACATGGCACTGATGCGCGCATCATGCGCCCGGTATTTGCTGCGCTGGAACAGTGGAATGATGTGATCCATGCTCCGAGATCAGCGCCAAGTTCAAGTTATTTATCGCTCATCTAAAATCGGATTCGTGTGTGGTTAAAAAAACTTGGATGATTCACAAGGAATTCCATAGTGCGGTTGAAACGAAAAGCGCGGACACGCACCGCATAGTATCTAGCTAGTAAGTACTGTGTTATGGAGCGATACAATGGCATCAGCCTATTCAGTGTATGTCATTTACTTCAGAGAACACGGGCGCAACGCCACGGTATCACTCCGTCGTTGTTTGAACATTTTGGGTCCTGCAATCAGTGAACTAGGCCTCACTAGGTAGAGTGTTCCACACTCTATATCCCTTTCAAGTGCAGTCCAGGTTCCAGATGCTGCGGGATGTTGCCTGTGCGGATGGTGTGCTCTAACAAGACTTTAAGTAGGTGTGATGTATCACACTATCATGGCGACCAAGGTGTTGGCACCGCATTCGATCGTCCACCTACTCGTTTGGTAAATTGGTTTCAAAGGTGGTAAGTGACTGGGCCACTGGCGCTCAGGACATTTATGATATTAATACCCGTTGTCTCTGGACGATAAGGCGCTCACCCAACCAGTCTCTCCTCTCAAACTGTACTATCGCGGACACCATGGGTTCGTTATACGATCATAGCATTGAGCCGAACTCCGAAAAGCAGATTGTCCTGAATCCGAGAGAACGAGCGCGCATTCTGCGCAGGATCGATTGGCACCTATTACCTTTCGTGACAATATTTTTCTTGTTGTCGTTCTTGTGAGTCTGCTGAATGCCCGTGCTGTCTGATGCTGCTTCACATTATACGCTGCCTTCAGAGACAAGGCCAATATTGGTAAGTTGGAACATAAACCGCATAATTCCTGCCGATCGCGGTTGAGCCCATGACATCAGGAAACGCGACGGTTGCTGGAATGGCCACAGACCTGAAATTGACCGGCTTCAAGTATAACATTGCTGCAGCCGTCTTTTTTGTGCGTCATGTATTACGCATGTTCCACCAGGTGCTGAGTTACTTTAGATCCCATACAGCTTTGCTGAGGTCCCCTCGTTTGTGTAACATCAAGAGTAGCGAGTGTGTATTCAATATTTTTATAGGAACATCGCGCTCAAGCTATTCAGACCATCGCGCTGGAGTAAGCTTACCTTTGTCTTGTTTTCCTCGCCAACTAATATTGATTCAGTACCATCTATCATGGTCGCGTGGGGTGTTGTGATGACCCTTATGTGTCTCGTCAAATCATACCAATCACTCGTTGTGTGCGTGAAGCGTGTCTGCATAGTGGAGCCAATCACTATAACACCATAACGGCAGAGCTCGAGCGTTTCTTGGTTTGACAGAAGCAGGATTATTTCCCGGAGTAAATTACTACATCTGCCTCTGGTATCCACGTTCAGAACGGTCCAAGCGCATTGCCATATTCTTCTCCGCAGCATCAGTCGCAGGTATGCAATATTATATGTGCCCGAATTTATATTTGTTAAACTTATCTTTGATTATAGTCGCCTTCGGCGGACTCCTTGCGTAAGTCGCTTTGTTGTCCCATTGACCTGCCATTTACCTTCACATGCCATGCATACAGGTATGGCATTGAGAGGATGGAAGGGTAAACCAGCGAGTTGTTGCTTTCCTTGTCAACCACCACTGATTTGCTAATTAGGGTCGGAGGATTGCATGGTTGGCAATGGATTGCATGTTTGCATTTTTTTCAAACTGAGAATTTACTAAATCATGGTCTCTGCTAGTTCTGCTTGGAAGGCATTGGTCAGTCGTGCCAGTTCTGAGGCGATTTGGATGCTCACCTTAGAGCCCAACTAGTCACTGTCCTCGTCGCGTGTTTCTCTTTTTTCTATATGGAAGATGTGAGTTCACAATTATGTTGTATGTCACTTGTTTATTTCGACTACTTAGTATCCTGAAACGGCCAAGTTTTTGACCGAACCAGAGAGACTATACATTATGAATATGCTCAAACAGGATGCGAATGATCTTTCCACTCAATTCGATACTCAATTCGTCTGGCAAGCTGTAAAAGATTGCAAGACTTACGTCCAAATGCTCATTTATATGGGGTACTCACTCCTCCTGTCATATCGCGTACATGAACTGAGTTCTTCATTAGGTTGCTCGTCCCTGGTTATGCCATTTCGCTCTTTGCACCAACCATCATCAACGAGCTTGGCTACTCTGCTGCGAATGCCCAGCTGCTCGTAGTTCCACCATTTGTTGCTGGCGCTATTGGAACAATCATAGTTGGCATCTATTCTGACAAGCACAATCTTCGTGGCCCGTATATCATTGGCGGCGCTCTTGTATCTCTTGTGGGATATATCCTACTATATTGCAGCGTACGGGCGGGCCCGTCGTACGCTGGAGCTTGTCTGGCTGCTGCGGGAAATTTTCCAACCGTTGCAGTGGTTCTTGCTTGGGCAGGCTCGAATGCAGGAGGCGATTTAAAACGTGGAGTTGTACTAGCGATGGTCATTGGCGTTAGTAACCTTGGAGGGTGCGTCATAGTATCATAAATACACGATGTCTGTTCGCTCATGGGTTTCTTAGTGTTTGCTCCTCCTTCATTTATATGGATCCGCCACGTTTCCACATAGGGCATGGCACCATCATGGGATTCCTTTCTCTATCGTATGTTTCATCAGTCTTCCGAACTGCAACATGATAACATACTTTTGTAACAGAATCATAATGAGCGTCTTCGCTATGTTGGACTATAATCGGCTGAACAAAAAGAAAGAAGCACTGTGTCTGGCAGAAAATATCACAGAGGACAGAGGATACGAATTCAAGGACATGGGCGATGCCAGTCCGCTTTTCAGGTGGGTTGCATAATTCATCCTCAACGCACCCTTGACTAATGAACCTGCAAGGTACACCATATGAGACATACAGCTAATTCAAGCTGTCCTTTCTAAACGCCCTTTGATTGCACTTCGGGATTAACAAATACCTACGCCTCATTTGTGACAGTACCAGCATGATGGAATATCACAGATACTTGTCAGATGATTATTTGCAATACAGGCCCATCAGTTTTTAAGGTGCTTAGTTGAGAGGTGAAGTGTTATATGCAGGGAACAGATGTCCTATAGAATAAATGGTGGTGGGTTGATAGCAGTTCCTGGGGAATTCCTCGAAGTCGTATTGAACGCTGGCATGCAGTAGTACTGCCTAATACGATGTCAGCCAAGGTTCAAGCGCTCACGCTAGTACTATTGATAGGCTTCGGGCTGCAGTAATATTTGATCGGAGTGACAGTCGAACTGAATTGATCGTATGCTTGGTTGCTAGCACGATATTGCATAGATAACTCCAAGGTCAAGGCTGCCACTACTGCTACTCATTCGCAACCGTGTCGTTTGGATGGAAACTGATAGCGAGCTATAGGAGATAGGTTCAGTCTGGGTTGTGATCGCAGAGGTCTTGTTTCAAATTAACTTGGTTGTAAAATCATTGGGGACAGCGGGGGTGATCGCTGATTGCTCATTAGTATGAATTATTCTTTCCATGTTCTGGCTCCGCTTAGAAGCAACTGCAACAGCGCCTGTAACCAATTCAGATGATGGCGAGATTAGCGTTAAGTGCTGGAGGTGTGCCCACGATGTATTTTCGTATCCTAATGCCACCAATGTAGCACAGGGCCGCCAAGCACCCAGAATCGACTTGACAAACAAGGTGATGGTGTCTGGGTCCGAAGCATTCTGCAGACGAACGATCTCAACAAGAGGCAATTACAGCAAGCCATTCAATTAGGCCCTCTGCATTGTGAGCAGGGAAGACGATGTATATACTAAGGTCGGTAAGAGTGCCAAGGGTCCTGGCGAAATGGGGTTGCCGTGCATAGTCGGTCCTCGATGTTAGATGAGCCGTCGCCTCCCGCCTTAGAGGTCTGGCGGCCTCTGGTATTCGGGTTTCTCTTACAGCCCGTGCCCGGTCCAACGAGCTCCTACTGACGAAGGGAAGGGGCTTCGAGTGCTTTCAACATCGGAGGCAAGAAGTGCACAATGCATGAGTTAGGCCGGAGGATGAGGGTATCAAGGTTTGGGTATTCAGACGAGTGGTCGACCATTCAAGTCCGAGGCTCTACATGACGAAATTGACTGAGCCCGGTGACCTCTAGGTGACTCACTGAGTGAGTCACTGAGCAACCAGTGTCGATTAATGTGGGAACCGCCACCGTGACATGACCCTAACCCTAAATTCGTTCTCGTTATGCTCGCCGTTCATCGCTGCCGGCTGCAACGGTGACACCTTCCTTGAGCTTAAGCTTGGTCCTCCATGACCCCGAGATAGAATATAATTGAGGATGCCTGTCCAGTCGCTGCAAAGCACAGATGTGATCGAGCCTCAACATGCGCCTCATCCACTCCTTCCGTTTCTTCAATCCCAGTCACAAACCACGTTAACTCGCCTCTATCAGCGACCATCGTCATGTCTTTCAATATTTAGGTGATGGATCTTTGTATTGTGTGTATGCTTAAGCTGACGTCTTTTCTAGGTTGCTCGGGCCAATTGAGCGGCAGCTCATAATGAACCTACTCTGGCTGGAAAGTGCCCTCTCTGCAGCGACAATGTCTGCTTGGGTCCTTCCTGAGGGAAAGAAGTGCGTTTTTATGGGCTGCGAACGCTTCATACTCATGAGCATGCACCCAGCGCGTACGATTCTGCCCTTGCTGTCATGACTGGACTCCACATTGCCCAAAACTCAGCTGTTAAACTAGCGCTAAACCCTACTTTCAAATCTAGCTTGAGGCAAGCTATTACAGGAGGGTGCGTTGGAATTATAAATGAAGCACAATCATCATGCCAATAAATTTTTGAAGAGGTAATACGGGAAGTTTTGGAGTCCCTGCCGAGAAGGACGGCAAACGACAGTCAGCGAACATTGAAAACTTAGACGCATACGCGCTCGAACGATGGGAGGTGAGCTAGTGACCGACTAGTGAAAAGTAATCTAACAACTTCGTAGACTATCCTTCACTACATGGTGTCGTCTGGTCAAGGTCAAAATCCTACCAAACCTTCCCAAGGAGTTTTGTACTTGCTTCAACGGAGTTGTTTGATGAACACCGCTCAGTGGGTGTATTCTGTGTGAAGATTTTTTTCCGTGTGCTTACTCTTTATCAATAGTGGTCCAGCTCTACAAATTACTTCATCGGGGTTCCAGTTCCTCCTCCACTCACCTCATGACCAACTTTGGAATTTGCTGTTACAATATTTGCACATGGCAGAGGTGCGCTCCCAGCTGATAGGAGGCGTTGTGTTCGGTGACGCTGACTTATCTCCAGGAGAGGCAAATGGACCTCGTGGAAGTGCTTAGCTTTCTATTTATGCTGTCGACCATGGATCTAGGTCGGGTGAGGCAAATATAATGTGGTCGCGCCAATTAGCTGATGGGGCGCCGTTCATTTGGTATCAGGAATATTCGACAGAACCCTTGAGTGAAACACAGAAGGCAATGCTTGAAGACCTTCGAGACTATGGGCTTGTGTGGCAGCGCAAGGTATGGAGCCGTCTAGTTTTACCATCTTTGGCACATTTCACGAAATGTGCTCCACTGCCTACAGACTTCATCAAAACGTTTCAGTCCCACACGATTGGCAACAACTTTGACTTCGTCATCACCTCCCTTACCGAGCTCGCATTCTACCGGTGGCTCCCGCACGGCGGACGGTACAGGGACGATCGCTCTAAGTTCAGGGGCCGCGCAACAAGGCTTCATTGTTTTAGAAACCAACTATCGGATTTATGCGTATACAGGTATGTTATTTTTTTGAATGTTTGCACTTGAGTTTACATGTCTCCGGCGGCTGGAAGACAACCCCTTGCAGACGGCTGTCCTCAATTTGTTCATCACGATGAAATACCGTTTTCCGAACTTGGTTGTGGGAATGCTCACGCGTGAAAGTGTACGCAAGGCACTGGGCAACGGAATCTCGGCTGACCAGGTGTGTTCTCTTCTGATTGTAGTCGAGTTTGGGTAACGAGCCTGATCGCCGTCGACAGATCATTAGCTACCTAACAACGCATGCACATCCACAGATGCGCAAGAACGTGAGTATCTATTTAACCATCCTCACAGGGCGGTTTCGTTGCTCACCGCCCCTGAATAGAACCCCCTTTTGCCTGTGACTGTACAGGACCAGATTAGGCTCTGGGAGCTTGAGAGGAACCGGCTGAAATCTGCAGAAGGTAAGGATCGTCTTTCTGCTACTCTTCTCACGCCAGCTGAAACACAAATTAAGGTTATCTTTACAAAGACTTCGCGTCGCAAGCCGATTATGAATACGTGCTAGCGTATGCAAAACAGTTGGATGTTGTGCTTTGGGAGAACGCGGCCAAGCGGTGCTTCTTTGGTACTCTGGAGGGCCATGCTAACGTCAGAGGGTTTATCGAGAGACGAACAGGATCAGCTTGAGTCCTCGCTTGTGGTGCTTATGTTTGTGGTGTCAGAATACCACGATAAATGCATTGCATCCGATATGTATTAAGTGATCCATTAAAGGAATTATGACTTGGGATAGTAGTCAGAAATGAATGGTTAGCCACGACGGCGTTCATCTATCCTGATACAATGCATGCTAGGCAATACAATTAGGTGACGATGTACAGCATATGGCTACATGAAGATCATAATACAACACACCCCAGATGCCGCAGGGCGAAGTCATCCGAGTCATCGCAAACTCAAACCACATCCATGAAGGTTTCATCCACCTTGCAAAGAACAAATCCACCCTCATAGCCTAGTTGGTCGACTGGGGTGCCAGTTTCACGCCAGCGCCCAACAAGACTGCGCTCATGTATGTAACCTTTGAATATCCAGCGGCCGTGGTACGCATGGGCAGCATGTGTCTGGTTCAAAGAATCAGTTGAAATGAATGACGCAAATCAGGCCTTCTTTCACGTACTGGCCGCCGCAGCAGAACAACGAAGCCATCCCATGGTCTTACTCGGCCAATGAAGGAGAAAGAACCCCACGCTGGGCTCTCGCGATCGTACGTCTGCAAAAAATTCACGGATTTGTCAGGTTCCATCACCTCGAGGTGAAAGGAGGTCTGACCTCTCCCGTGATGATAATGTCAGTAACGCCACTAGATCTTTCCTCACAGACCTCCTCATAATCATCGTCCAGTTCGTCCTGTGAATCCTCGCCTACAACCATTGAATCACGATGCCATTCGGAGTTCTTCTTGAACGGTCTGGAGTAAGGGTTTTCGCGATCAGCATGATATGTTTCATAGCGTACGGTCCTCCCAGCCTCCGGATCATGCAGTGTCAAGCTATCCTATTTATTATATTTTTAATGCTGCGCACGACTAAACACAGAAAAAACTCACAACTCCATGTTTGATTTCCAGCCGACGAGGCAACCAAGCGTTGAGGATATCCTCGCCCCACCCATGAGCTTCGACAGGTGCAGAAATGGGTTCGTCGGGGATTAAACAATGATGTTCCTTGAACACACAAGATATACGCTCGTGTGCTAAAGTCATGCCATGTATTGAGGGTCGTCGATTAGGCATGTTAGCGTCAATGTGAGCCTGCATATACGGAATCTTCAACAGGGATTGATTAACTTTCAGGGCGATAATACGTGAAAGAACGTACCAAAGCGCGACCATTCCAGTGTCCAGTTAATGACCCAAGATGGTAGAAGACTCCTCGAAGTGGCCGATCCACAGCCCACGGATCATGGCATGATACAATTCGAAACCATTCACTATCAAGGCGCTCGCTACCAAGGCCGTTATAGTCCCCGAAAAAAATTGTGCGGGTGTGAAAGTGGAAATCTACAACGTCTTCCTGTGTGAGCCGTGGAAGAGACAATCCCATTGCAGTAGCTTGCGCCCTCGTCTCGGGAAGTTGCGCCACTGCGGACGGCAATGGATTATCATCTAAACGCACCTCCAACCTGACTACATAGTTCAGGAGGGCAGCTGGTATCAAAGGCGGTGCAGCGAGCCTAATTTTTCGACCATAGTGCACAAAATCGCGGGCGATGGGAAGCGGCAGACCTGTCGTACATGGGATTGCAGCCTCGGTTTCTGCACAAAGAGGCAGATAGAAGAACGCATCGGGAGCGTACGCAGATGAGAACTGCACGTAATGTTACATGTGGGCACTCAGGGACGATTAATGAATTGTGATACGCACTCGATGTCCTTGGACAAGGAAAGGCTCAAGCCTAGTTAATATTTTATTGCGTACCCTAGGGTCTTCATTCTTGACGCTCCCTGATGGAAATGTCAAAACATACATAAGGGTTGGCATGCCAGCAGCTGACCTTTGCTGCTGCTCATCCACAGGAGCCAAAGGACCAATGAGGTGCCTTCGATATCGTTAACCCATGAGAGCGGATGCTCTCGAGGAACTTGACATTTATCTTCAATGACATCCGCTATCCACATCGGAAGCTCTGCCCAGATACACAGCTGAGCCATATTTTTACCATCATTTTCGAGCATCATGAGATAGACCGCCCAAAGGTCCTCCTGAAGATAGGCAAAATGTTCCGCGTTCCAATGACGCATACGAGTTAATATGGTACTGCGCTTGCGAAGCTCCTCAGACATGCGTTCAACAGTAGTGCGTCCCCATGACAGGCGACGTAATACTGCAGCTGAATCGAACTTTTGACAAAAGATTTGAGAATATAAATGACTATTACTGCGAGAACTGAGTGACGAGTTGATAGTGCGAGAAGTGCACAAGAGAGGGACCAATTCCGATATTGGTCCAATGAACCGAGCTGTTGCCAAGTAGAATGCGATACGTTCGAGTATGGGAGTATCAAGCAGCTCAAAGGGAGACAAAGAACAAAGAGAAGCGGAAGGACCTGCGAGCATGCGTTGAGCTAGCATGTTGGGTGTTCGGGTGGGTGCTCGAGAATCGCAGAAGGGTATTTGAGTGTTTCATCTCAGATATCGGCGCCAATGGACAGATACTTAAAGGTGATAAATCGACGTACAATGTGTGATCGCCGCGTACTTCGCATCTCTTCCCGGCTGTGGTGGGAGTCCGTACTAATGACCACATCATTACGAGAACGCCGACAAGCTTGTAGTTCCTGGAAATAGCGTCACAAGCAAGGAAACATAAAGAAAAGAAAAGAATTGGATATCTGACCAGCGGCCTTTTCGTTTCAGGACTCTCTCTACGTGTATTGATATGGTGGCCCATCAGCGCCGTTGACCGAGATATGGAGAGATCTGGAGGTGGAGCCAAGTGAGATTGGCCTGAGATACACTGCAAAATGGACCGTTTCGGGGGGCATCGTTCTCCCAAATAAGGTCGCATCCTTCCTCGAACTCTTCCCAACGGGTACCTATGGACAGCTCATTCTGGTCCGTCCAAATGACTCCGCAAGGTTTGGTTCTCAGTGTTTGAAGAGTTGAACAAGCCAAGTTACTAGTACAGTATAGTAAGTTTTACGTTGACGCTCGCTTGTGAGGGCTGAACAATTCTAATTGGTGGAAATTTACATGGAAAGACCCGGCTCAAATTGAGCTAGGAGCCTTTTCCAGGACTTAGCACTGCAGCTGGCCAGCGGCTTTCTCAACGTTTACTACTCCCTTATACCGACCCCGCGATGCCAGCAGTAGTAATTTATCTGATCAACTTTGGATCGACTCGTTCACCGTGCAGTGCGCACTAATCCACGTTCCCGCTTCTGTCCGAAGGATCGAATACCTCGTTCTCCTAACCATTATCGTGTCAATTGGTGCCGTCTTCGTTATAATCTCCAGCGCTAGGTGTCTGAATCTGATCCGAGTTCGATCACAGTTCACGAGTGTGCGGGTGCCCGGCCTCTCATAAGTATTAGTTCATATCCGCGCAAATTCCCCGCGCCCGCGGGCATCGATTCTTTGTGATCCACGGCAAGCGACTTCGTCGCGGGTAAGTACCAGAGGTCCCACTGCGTATGCAATGCCTACCATCCTCGCTCACGCGTTCCCATAGGAAACCGACGTTGCGGCGTAGGCCAAGACGTAAAAGATGTCATCGATACAAGGGATGAATGTAGGTCAGCGCGCCTTCGAGAAATTCGCATGCACCACTGCATCCCGGCGAATTTGGAATTAAGGTGGTGACTACATATGCCCTCACCGTCCCCCTTCTTATCAAAGTCACGGTAATCCCGTATTTGAAAGATGAGTTTGTCTTTTAATAATATGCCGTTTATGTGAGACGTTGCCCTATGCTGGCAGTGAGTTCAGTATTGGTTCCATCTATGCAAAAATAGATGTCCAGGCTTTTCTCGTAAGGTAGTACCGGAAGGGTTTAGGCAAACCTGCAGCGATCGTCGTATATTCGGAGCTGTGGTCTCATTCACAGGTTCGCTGGGCTTGCGCTGCTTCGATGATCCGAGCAGTCTGTACTCGTGTGGATAGCTGTTAAATGATGTCGGAGTCAAAAGGACATATTAGTTCGCCGTCCGCACTGATCCTATGATAGACTTAAAATCATACACAGCATAACTATACACCCTTGGGCTATTGTTGGTTGAGGTTTCCATGGCTCGCGGGTTGAGTTCTGGACTGTTCTGGGCATCGCCTCCCCGCATTCCGATAGACGGCTTTGTAACCCTGCCAAGTCACTGCATGCATTATTCCACAAGAAAATCAAGGCCCAATGATGAGCCCCGAGATGGTACGGTAGGAGAGACTTGTGCTTCATGAATACGTGCGCAGTCGTCCCACGGGTGATGAAATCGACTGCGGACCATAAGTCATAGCTTCCTTCGTCCGTGATCGCGTCGAATATCATGTCATGTGTCTCTCAGGCTTGCTCACTATTGAATGAGTTAGGAAAGCAAGTCATGGGTAAACTTACTCTTGACCACGTCATCAGATCTTTCCTAGCCCCAGCAAGATCCCGAATGAACCATAGGGTGATCGGCGACTTCCAATGGGGAGATTGACCCCTGTTGTCGCATTCTCAATAAGAACGAACGTGACCTTAGCAGTGGTATCGCGACAATATGACTCACGATCAGGAACGATCTATGCGTGTGATCAAGCATTTGCTTCGAAAATCGCATCAAAAGCTTACCGGAAATGTCGCTGGCCCATCTAGGGCTGACTTGGTGAGGAATCCCAGGGAATATCTGCCAGAAACAAATGTCATCGGATTTAATAGGCCGCAAGGTGGCGGACGGGTGTACTCTTGGTATATGGTGTGCGCCTCAGGATGGTTTAGTACGTCCATGGCGCAACTGCTTGCTGAACATGATAGAGATCGCTTTAATCATGAAGGCTCGACAAGAAACCATGACATCCGATATCACGCGGAGCTTCTTTTCTCCACACTCTTCATAGCGAGGGTGCCGGCCTCGAGGCTCCTCGAGGCCAACGAACTTTTTGTCAGCCCTTTTCATTCCAACAAGCGCCATCGATCAACAAAACCGGTGTGGATTGAGGTGCGAGGCAAATGGGCATTGGGGATTGATATCAGAGAGGATGAACCGAAGGTTATATCGGGATTGTGTGCCTGCTGAACGTCCAGTACGAAGAGTACTGCTGGGAGGTAGGCCGCGACGATCATTCCATTGCGTCAAGATGCAATCGGTTTTGCTAAATGAAATCTTTCGCGTACAGCTGGCGATTGTCGGATTTATTCTATTCGACTTTCGGACAGATAAACTCGGCGGGTGAAAGTGCGCCAGGCCAGACAGCTGGCACCGATGGTCCGGATCCTTCGAAACACCGGAACCCAAGTCCACCTAGAGCTGGGTAGCGCACAGGCTCCGAGTAGTTAAATTGAACGGAGCGCCCAAAGTGCACTAGGACAAACGAAGGAGGTATGTTTAACGGGGTTTACAGCTACCCCCAGGGAAGATCCGGTAGGCAAAAACATGCGGATTAATATGGTCAGACTGACAAGAGGAGCGAGCCACGTACCAGTGCATCCAATCAGGCTTCAGATCTTGATTTCGGAGTAGGTCATTGGATCCGGTAACGTGAAGTTCGAGGCGGCTCTGGAAAGCCAAAATGCAAACAATAATACCGGAACGCGATCCGTGAACGAAGCTCGCGTCATCTGCAAGGAAGCTCAGATAAGAGACAACGTGCGGTCTTTCATAGTACAGTCAGGCTGACAGGCCAACGGGCATGACGATACATGCATGATCAAATTGTTGTGGGAGTAAGTTGGATCCGGTTCGAGGCACACTCTTGAAAGACAGGATTACACCAAGCCTCATAGGGCACCTGCCCGCGCAGCGTGGCACACCAGTTGTCCAACTCCTTGCTGTCATCGGTGCTTCTTTGGGTTCCGCGTTATGGCACTGTTGAGACACGAGGCATAAGCTGCACTCCTGCTGTGACTGATGGGCCCGCTGATATCATGTTGAGATGAGTAGCGACCAATCGCTCCAAGAGTGTGTCAATTAGCGCTCAAGGACCCTGCGTAACTTTGTCAAAGGAACGCGCGATCGGAGGACAATGTTTCATTATCCTCAGAGTACAGCCTTGTGGTGATGAACGCCACCATCATAGCGTTATATCTACTAAAGTCGACTGAAGATCCGTTACAAGCTCAACTGGCGTCGTACCTCGCATGCAGATAACTGATGACCGCCCCCTTGGTGAGATTGATGACCGATCGCTAGAAATCTTTGCTTGAGTTTCGATTCTTCATGTGCATTTGAAACGCTGATACACGTGTTCTTCCTTTGGATACAGCCTTAGCAGGGTCCGCACCCCGATCCTTCGGCCGTCACGTTCGACTTTCAGCAGCACCCTAATGGTGATAGGGGCCACGCACCTTTCTTCGGACTCCACGTTGTTGCGCTCTCCTTCCAATGCGATGTGACACACGTTCGCGTTTGATATCGTTCGTTCTTTGCTTGGATGCTGACGTACGAAACGGCACAAATTCTGCTCTTTAAAAGCAGTGTACGCGACATTAACACAGGCCAACACTCTGCAGGGAGTCAAAATTGGAGTTGGCTGTTTGTCGTATCACTTCCCCAGAGTACCAATCTCGGGATCATTGAATCTCGTTCCCAGAGGGTGCCCAAGCCTGCAGGGTCATGTCGTGCTCCTTACAGAAAGCAAGAATCTCGGTGCGGGCCATAAGTGGAAGGGATCAATTTGTTCTCTAGGGTCACCTTTATCCTGTGCAGTCGAAAGGCACCCATCGGGAATCGTTGATGGCCCAATTCATGCCTGAGACAAAAAAACAACTGACAGATTCCATGGTCGTAACACAACCGTAAAATAGGTATCATCTATCATCTCTGATAAATAATCAGATAAGCTATGCCACTGGACCAGGATATTCAACTGCACGCACAGCTGCTCGCCCCCATGCGCCTGGTAGAAACCTTCCTCTCTCGGGTCGGGCACAGGTAAACACAAGGTGAGATCATGGCGCTGACGACCATTGCGGGTGAAGTTTGCAGACGCAATTGGTAGATCATAAAAGGCTTTTATGGTTCACAACGGAAAGACAGCACACAAAAATATTGATAGTCGATGACGGGTATAGCTCTACAGAAGACAAGGCAGCAACTCGACATACAAATAGGACTTGTTTGGGGAAACCTGGAAAAATAGTAAGCATTGGATTTCTATAGGAACAATGCACGCTGCGCCATGTGAAAGATCAGACATCCTGGAAGGACTGCATACCCTCATTGCGCCGACCCCCACCTCCCGTTCAGCGCGCCACAAGGACGGCCCACGCTCGACTATGCTTTTGGGTTCACACAGCGAGGGGGAGTATAAACGTTCAGTATTGGGGGAGTACTCCTGGCGGAGGGCGCTAAAGTGGAAACTGCGAATAACGGAAAATTTTCATCGTGCATGGATTGGCGCAGCGATGCAAAGCTTGAATGTAGATCGATTCTCACCTAGAGGACGATGCAACGGGGTGAACGAGGACATAAATAAAACTGAAGAGTCGGTCAGAACAGAACGAAAACGAGTAGATCAAAGTGAAAAAATCAGACAAAATGGCACTGGCAAGTACACTGTGCGCTCCGAAGAACGCGTGTTCGTTGCGAACGAACAGCTCTATTTCTCGGCATGGTCGTGTAGGACGGGGAAGAGAATAAAGTCATCCTTTAGATGATAAAACGACAGAGATTGATACTTACAGAACATGATGCAGATGAAGAAAGAAAAAGATCAGCCACAGGAAGAATTTATACACCGCCACAATTTGGCAACTGTTTGGCATTGGCCCGTGCACTCATTATGCTTATGTAACACCCATTTATCGCTTTGTGAACAGTGGCACCGATGCTTAACCTAGAACGACGACAAAGACCAAAAGACCCTTAATATTGCAGTTCCGGATGTCCCTAGCAATTGTTGAACGTCCAATATCTGCTATTCCAGAACAACGAGGTCATGAATCCCCTGAAATCATCGACGTCGACCTCTTCGATGTGGAGGAGGTAGCTCGAATCGGATCGAGACCACCTACTCGGAGAAGAAGGGTATCGGAGAGTGGTCGTTCTGTGCCAATCGAGCGAGAGGTTATAACAGTAAACGACAGCGATGATGACGATATACAGTTCGTCAGTGCCAGGCCTGCTCCCAGACCTCACAGTGAGTCCTACACATCTTTTTCATCATCTCTTCCTGAACAATTTTTAGGAGCGCCCATATTTTCACCATCACCCCCACCACAGCTTGATGCGATACCACCTGTTCCGCAGATACCGAGGAGGTTTATACCTATGCGACGAAGACCACCTCCATTTCCCACAGCTCCTGGGTTGGTGGTTCCCCATGCCGAGCCTTTTCCATTCGAAACGAACATCAGGCCTGCCCCAGCGCCCATCGAGCGTCCTCCAGCACCCGCTCCTGCCGTTGCACCATCACACCACGTTCCTGTGATGGGATTTGGCGGTGCATTGCTTCAACGTGCGAGAGCAGCTTTCGAGCAACCCCCCGCACGATCACATAACGTCGACCGCCGCCGCCGAGTCTTCGGTATCCCAGCGGATGTGTTCATGCAGTGGAACCCTCTAGACTTCTTTGGTCATGAAGAAGACGAGCTATATGATGATGATGGCTTCCGTCACTACCGGGCTGCAGATTTTCATGATGAGCCAGGTGACCGGCTGATGCGAGGTGATCTCCGTCTTTTCAATGCCCCAGGGCGGCTTCCTGAACCTGATTATAAACCGGAGTATACCCATCCCATGAAGCCTGCATCTGGCTTTACGCATGACTTCGAGTTATCAGTCATGACATCTGCGCCTGTTTTCGATATCGATAGCCCCGGTTCCTCCAGCTCAAGCAGTAGTCGTTCTGGCGAGACTATGCTTGCCTGTCCTCGGTGTCATGATCCATTGATGCTGGGAGCTGCTGATGTTGCAGAGGACAGAGCCAAGAGAAGACTGTGGGGTTTAAGATGTGGACATCTTTTGGACGGAAAATGCGTGGAGGAATTGATGAAGCCGATACCTCTTGTCATCTCAGACTTGCTGGACACTGTTGATGTGAAAGGCAAAGGCAAAGCAAAGGGGACAGACGAACTCGAATTACCTGGTGCCTATTCCACCCACTCTGTGAAAGGAAAAGGCAAGGAGACAGAGTCCGATATCTTCAACATATTCCCTGAACCTGAATTCTCCTCTATTCGCTCACGTCTTCGTCCCCGTCCCCCTCTTCCATCTCATCCATCTGGACCTTCGCCCGCTGGCCCTGGCCCATCCCGCGTGCGATCTAGAGCTGCTCCCCGCCCACCCGTGAAAGCAAAGACTATCGGGAAGGGTCGAGCAAAAGTTTCCAATGTAGAAGCTGAATATGAATGGTCTTGCCCTGTTGGCGGATGTGGGCACATTCATGTGAGCCAGCTCATTGATGGGGAGTGGGTCATGGACGAGAAGAGAGGGGCTATCACTGTCTTCGTATGATACAAGGCAGTTCCCAAGCTGTGAGCTCGTATTATGTCTTTTCATTTGTTGACGCTAACTCTATCTTGATAGGTTTAGCGAATTATATACCGCGACACACCCATTTTCTCACTTATGGACTCATTTGTCCAGCATCACAATTTGGATTCGCAATCCATCAATTGCATTTTTCTTCTCACCTGTATAGGTCGTCCCGCCCTCGGATGTTTGTACCAGGTGCGTGCATCTCTTAAACCATTTGTGGGATTAAGCTTCGCCACGCGCCTGAACTGCTTTCGGTAAGCACTTACAATTTTAAGGGTATCACTTCCTACTTTCTCGAACCACTTGGAAGCCCGTTGATGGAAGAGTTCCGACCGGCTGAGCTACATGCAAATAAATTTACAAACTTCAACGCAAAATAGTAATCGCTTTATCAGAATCATTCGACTACACAGTAGAACATACTTACACTGGTCTTGGTGGCTGTCCAGTGTCTGCATTACGTCAGACATGCGTGACTTGACATGCCTTTTGTGCGTTGACCTTTCCGAGGCTTGGTGGAGGCCACGATGTTGCTCAGAAAGGCCGCAAGCACGCTCCAAACGCGTGCTTTAGAACGATCTGCGACTTCGGTTTCAGTCTCATGATCGATATGCCTGTGCTCGCGTCACTGATGCCTCGATAAACGCAACCTCTCCGTGCCACACTCGTGCTTGTGATTCAGACTAATTGTTCAGCTTGTTCAGACCTTGGCCTCGTGGACCTAGTTTTTAAGTAGAGCTCTAGAGTTTCAGACACACCGCTTGCTCCCGCGCACATTCGAGATCGCACCAGTGACGATATCTCAACCTTTACACGGCCCTCGATCCCCTTTGCATGGACCCATCAGCAACTCCGCGACGTTATCTTCGAAGGGAATGGAAACGAAATAAGCCCGTGAGTTACATTCATATATCGATGAGGATCATGATCACTAATCGTGGATCTGTGCTCACCAGCACTTGCGTGCATCCGATTCACTACCTTCATTCCACCTCTGCCCGAACAGGCCTCTCTTTGCCTGTGCACATTGTGGCTTTTCCAATACGCTCATCCCTATGTGTCTGTGGTGTGCATGGAGTTCCGCGGTGGCAAAGAAAGAGTTCGAGGAGAAATTGCCAAGACCGCGAAGAATAACTGCACCATCTAAGACGACTTCTCAATTGAGAGGCACAAGCGAGCGAACCAGAGTCAAGTGCATGCCAAAGAGGGTCTCGGCAGATTCCACAAATTCGAGCGCTGGTCCTGTGACTCCTCAAGGTGACCTCATGTTCTGCATGGAAAGCCTTCAGGTACCTGGAATTACGGCAGTGTTGGACTCGTGTGACGGCGAGCTCGCGTATTCACACAAGCCTGATGTTGCGCTGGTTGCCGTGGATGACATGCCAAATGTCGAAGTCAATTACCCAGGAGATGGCGGTGGCATGTTCTACGACGTCACCACAGCAACACCAATTTTGGTAAATATTGCATGCCGTTTGATACCTCCATAGAACCAGGGTTGTACTTATTGCTGACCCTTTTGTTTCGTTCTTTTTTCGCAGCCGACGTTGTGCCCTTCGACGGCCCCCGCCAAGAAGCAGGAGTTTCTGGATGGACCATACAAACACGAAACCGCGAAGGAACAATCGATACGACGCCGTCGAAAACTGCCCGCTCTTTTTCTTTCAACATTGTCGTCCGCGCACGCGCGCGCCACTCCTCACGACGTGTCACACAAATCACTCATGATCCAAGAAACTACTTCACACTCGAACACTAGTTCCGTTTCGATCGATCCACCTCACGCCGCTGGCGGCGAAGTATACCCCGATGGCGCTTCTCACGCTCGCGCTCTCTCCTTACTATCCGTCGTGTCAGCATCTTCACAATGTTCCCCGAAACTACGAAGGAAGAAAGCCATGCCATCGCTCAAGCGCATGTCCTCGTTCTCATGTCGGTCAAGATCACAACAGTCTTCCCCCGCCTTTGATGATCGTGCTGAATCGCCTGTGCCACGTGCAATACAAGTAGCACGTACACCCTCTCCCGCACCTTCGACTCCTGTCAGCGCGGAACCTCACGTCCGAATCGGTCACCCCAGCCGGCCATACTATACTGCCATCCGTAAAAACATGTCTCGCCCTGGCACCCCTGGGCTTCCCAGCTCCCTTTCCCGCACGCCCTCTCCCATGCCATCTGATTACGATTACGCACCACGGGCCACGAGATCTCTCGACTGTGGAGAGCGTATATCAGTGCAGTTTGGTCGAGATTCACGGCCCATGTCAATGGTTCTCCCTGGACAAGCGGTACCTGTGAACCTGTACTCGGGGTTCTCATTAAGCGGCGAGACGGAGATGCGGATGAATTTGGCAAGATGGCGAAGGGAAGATGGTCCTGATGAGCCAGGGGACTACCTGTTCAAGGAGACAGGTCACCGCAGGAATGGGATAAAGGGCAGGGTAAAGAAGCTCGGGAAGGGCTTACGAGATCTTGTGCTCGGCAGATCGTGATGCATGTACGAACAGCTGTAAGAACAGACCGTGTCACGATATATGTACCCATGCTGGATATCTATCAGCCAGCTTGTCTCACTTGCGTCCTTCTCGGAGAAGAGACCTACCATCAAGCAGCACGGCTGCCCCGTGTGGACACGTGGTTGTTTTTTTTTATTCATGTGATCTGGGGGAGCGACACGTCGTCCGGAATCAAACTGAAACCATCTGATCACGATCATTGATAATGAAAAGCATTGTTCCTGTTATCCGTAAGAATTGCACCGTTTCAGATATAAGTACGAGAGCTAGTGGGCTTCCCAGGTGTTTTCCACTGGGTTTCCGTAAGACTTCCAAGTCCGTCACGGTGTTACCGGCATTCCAAAGTGGCATGTACTTGCATGCCACTTTGCAAGTGCCACGGTGACTTGCACAGCCTCATATACCGCTCTCTGAGCCAACTTTGCTTCCTGTCTTTTTGTGCAATAGCTTTGCCACTTCCCAGCATCACGATTTATATCCTTGAGTCCCCATCATGATTGAACCGAAGATCTTTGATCAGAATGACGAACACTTTGATGCATCGGAGCCGGCAAAGACCCATCTTTTACATCCGCCACAGCCGCTGCGAATCAACACCAATACAATAACGGACATGAAACGCGTTCTGCGTGTAGGTAACGATCAACTTGACGAGAACTCTTTGATTCACTTGCTTTCAGGAGCGTACCAACTTGAACACTCCAGTTGCACTCAAGGGCGCCATCTCTCCAGATATATCAGCTAACGTATACCAGTACGTGTTCTTCACGTTGCACACAAACCGCATCTGAACTATACATTGTTGCAACGCTTAGCACACCTAATTCCAGCCGCGCATGTGGCAGGCCGAGTCCCACCATGAAGCCTGGCCGCTTCAACAAGGCTACGTCCATCTGTGGATCCTCTACAGACTCATTACGTCGCCAACGGCGTTACTCTGTAGCAGAACAGGCCTTGGAGTATGCGCTTAAGAATTGCACAAGCGAACGGTCACCTCGAGAACTTCAGATTCTTGCTTTGGAAAAAGCGACGGCTGCGTTGAGTACACGTGCGAATGAATCCAGGGACCGTGCTGCCAAGTTAAGGGCTTGTCTCGCGGATAGAGCGGTCGATCCCAAGAGCTATGCTGCCCTGCAATCAGATCGCTGGATGGCGGAACGACGGCAGTCTGCAGCAGACCGCGAGGTTCGCCAAATGAGTCATCATTTAGCTTTACTCAAGTTGAAAAGGGGTGCACCGGAGCAAGGAAGGTTTGACGAGAATCTTCCAGTTACACCCCTCGACAACGAGGCAAGGCGCCGGGCTAATCTTGTTAGATTTTTCGAACGATCCCCCACGAGGACATCATTACACACACACCATAAGTGCAGGCCTCTTTTCGTCGACTGCACCTTCTCACGCCGGATAACCATGAGCGACATTTCACCCCTTCGACTCCGCCCGTCGACCAGTGCCACTCGGAGGTTTACAACACAGCATGCCCGTCCAAAATCAATTGGCAATGAACCACCTGCTCCTTTCAGACGCTCTGGCAAACCACGGCTCGCAAGCGGGCCATCTAGACCCTCCATGCTGGTCAGAAATATGGGTCCTTCCAATGCGGAATATTCTTCTACATCTTTGTCACAGTCATCGACCCCTTCATCTCGCTTGCTGCCATTTAATGACCAAACTGATGACGTGATGACTTCCACACGGCCATCGACTCCTCCATTATCCATTGCATCCACGTCTTCAAATGGGGCATCACATGTATCACGTGTGCCATTGGAGACGCCACAACAAGCGCCTTCGGGCGGCGTGGCAACAATCTACGCTAGTTCCTCGCCACGCTCGCATACGGAGATCCTTGCAGACCTAGACAGGGACTCGGTCCGCGTGCCTGAGTACGCTGTGAACCTATTAGAAGGGTTCGATCTCATTCACCACGACATTACTCTTCCAGAGAGAAGTATATCGTTAAAGCCGAGGGAGGAGGAGCCAGAAACAGGGGTACCCCGTCCATCGGAAGAATCGGACACGGGGCCTTATACCTCATTCGCTCTCCCTCCGTTCCAACCGGAGCCATTGTGGTCCCACACATCACTGAATACGCCTTCTACGCCGCGGTCGCACGTACAAACGCTGCACCCTCTTTCTTCTGGCTCCTCAACGCCCTCGGGCTTGAGTACGCCGACGGCGACGCGACCCCCTGCGCCGCCCTCACGGCCACACTCACTCCTGTTCCTCATGCGGAAGCGCAAGGACTTACAATACAGCCCAGCATCATCGGTGACGAACCTAGACGGGGACAGTGCGCGGGGGTCGAAGCGGCGATTTTCGCTGTTCACGAGGAAGTAGACGGACATGATTCACGTTTGGACTTGATCTGCCATGCACATGTATTTAGCGCATAGTCTTTTTAGGTGTAAAGCTTCACATACTCCACATATTGGCGCTCGTGAAACAGGGCGGCTACGGATGGACCCGTGGCACAGTGGTAGCGCGTGAGATTCCAGAGCTTTGGCTTACATCCTCAAGGTCATCCGTTCAATCCGGGTCGGGTTCACATTTTTGAGTCAGGGGAGGATGTGCGGGAGGGGCAGAATTTTTATCTGAGTAGATTCGGATGACCTGTATCATAGGAGGGGCTCGTTGAATGGGAAGCGACTACATATATCAAGTGTTACTGCACGACCTGCATTCATGACCGAGGTTCAGCCGTGTCATACTCCCACCACTATCTCGTTCAAGGCTATCGTGTTCGACTTTCGACTTTATCATTTCTACCAGGACGTTCTTCAATCCTAACTTCTCTAAAGAAATGGAAGAGGGAATACTGTGGAAAGACTGGGGCCCTTTAAATTCTCGTGTTCCGTGCGAACGCACAGCTACTGTTCTATTGGTAATTTACAGGCATGTTATCCCATCGACGTCGTCCAACATAATCCTAGGCCTCATGGTTGTCGTTCACATATTGGGGTCTTGCCATTTTCTGGAAACCTGCTTCAAGTTTGCTTTGTTCGACTCGCACGACCTCCGGCGGCGAGTGAGCGGTCAAAGAATGGGTCAAAGGAATCTCCCAAATTAAATTCAGTGTACATGTTCTGCCGCCTGGCTAAGGGGCACCCTGCCTGTTGTTATCGTCCACGTGGATGGACACCTAGGATACCCTGCATCGTAGAATACCTATACGATGAGAAGCAGTTGCACAGTATTTCAAAGTTGCTGACATTACTGAGGCATTGGCTGTATCTTGATTTGTTACCCCATCGTCGCTATCGTTGTGGGATAGTCGATTGTCGTTCCCAGGTATCATAGACAACGTCTGCTTGTATTACTTCGTCGCCAAGCATTGGGTGATACTCGTCGCTGTTGTCGTTCGAACTTCGATATCTCCTGCCTGTTTCTTCGACTCATTGGAATGACCCCGGCATTAGTGATGTAAAAGCAAAGTAATTAATGGCCGAAGAAATCTCGCGAACTAAATTTAGCGTACCATATTCGACTGTCTGCCGTTGTTTGCTTCATCAAACTCATGCCCTAAATGTTTTTCATTTACTGTGATTAACCATGGCCGACCTCGGGAGTGAACCTGTGACGGAAGCTCCCACTCGGACATTTTTGTTTGAGACGCCGTTTGTTTAGTGATAGGTTGCTATCTGGTTGCGAACCGTGCAGGGTTTGCCATATGTGTTTTCGGGTGGAAAATGAAGGTTCGAATCACGAAGTTGCTTATCGCCGGCGTGTCTGAAATAAACCGGGTGGGTACCTGAGTATAATGTTCAACTCACTTGCAGCTCACCATAATTTGTACTGCCAGCTCACACCTGTGGCCACTTTGCAGGTTCTTGCGTTTCTCGGACCTCCTTTCCACACTTGAAAATGGGTTCGGTAACGGATTCTTGTGGCAACTCAAGTGCTCACCTTGAGTACACGTCTGGTCTGTTAGTTATTTGGTGAGATGAGATCATGTTCTATGGTGCCTTCTGAATTGATCATCAGGCCTATTTGCGAAGAATCATTGACAAGTATCTGTGATATTCCTTCATGCCGGTAGTATCACAAATGAGACGTAGGTATTCGTTATCCCAAGCTGATGTGCGCAATCAAGGAGTGCTCAAAAAGGACAGTCGGTACGTCTCATATGGTATACCTTGCATACTCATCAGTTAAGATTGCATTGTGGATGAGTCACGGAGCCCACCTGAAAAGGGGACTGTTGTCGCCCATGTCCCTAAATTCGTATCCTCTTTCCTCGGTGATATTTTCTGCCAGACACTGTGCTTCTTTCTTTTTGTTCAGCCGATTATAGTCCCACATAGCGAACAGGCTCATTACGATCCTGTTACAAAAGTATGTTATCATGTTGTAGTTCGGAAGTCTGATGAGACATACGCAAGAGAAAGGAACCCCATGATAGTGCCATGCCCAATGTGGAAACGTGGCGGATCAATATAAATGAAGGAGGAGCAAATACTAGGACAAGCATGAGCGGACTGACATTATGTATTGTATAATAACAAGACGTACCCTCCAAGGTTACCAAGACCAATGACCATCGCTAGTACAACTCCACGTTTTAAGTCACCTCCTGCATTCGAACCTGACCAAGCAAGCACGATGGCGACGGTTGGATAATCTCCGGCAGCAGCCAGACAAGCTCCAACATACGACGGGCCCGCCCGTACGCTGCAATAAAGCAGGATATATCCCACAAGAGATACAAGAGCGCCACCAATGATATATGGGCCACGAAGATTGTGCTTGTCAGAATAGATGCCGACTATGATTGTTCCAATAGCGCCAAGAACAAATGGGGGGACTGAGAGCAGCTGGGCATTCGCAGCAGAGTAGCCAAGCTCGTTGATGATGGTTGGTGAAAATAGGGCAATGGCATAACCAGGGACGAGCAACCTGATGAAGAACTCAGTTCATGTACGCGATATGACAGGGAGAGTGAGTACCCCATATAAATGATAATTTGGACGTAAGTCTTGTAATCTTTTATGGCTTGCCAGACGAATTGAGTATCAAATCGAGTGGAAAGATTATTTGCATCCTGTTTGAGCATATTCATGATGCATAGTCTCTCTGGCTCGGTCAAAAACTTGGCCGTTTCAGGATACTAAGTAGTGGAAATCAACAAGTGACGCACAACTTAACTGTGAACTCACATCTTGCATATAGAAAAAAGAGAAACATGCAACGAGGACAGTGACTGGTTGAGCTCTAAGGTGAGCATTCGAATCGCCTCAGATCTGGCACGACTGACCAATGCCCTCTAAGCCGAACTAGCAGAAAATATAAATTTGTGAAGATCTCGGTTTTAAAAGATGTAGACATACAATCCATTGCCAACCATGCAATCCTCCGACCCTAATTGGTGAATCAGTGATGGTTGACAAGGAAAGCAACTTGTTTACCCCTCCATCCGCTCAATGCCATACCTGTATGCATGACACGTGAAGGTCAACGACGGGTTAACGGGAAAATAAAGCGACTTACGCAAGGAGTCCGCCGAAGGCGCCTATGAACAAAGATAAGTTTAGACAAATATAGATTCTGACATATATTAAAATATTGCATACCTGCGACTGCTGCTGAGGAGAAGAATATGGCGATGCGCTTGGACCGTTCCGAACGTGGATACCAAAGGCAGATGTAGTAATTTATTCCAGGGAATAATCCTGCTTCTGTCAAACCAAGGAACACTCGAGCTCTGTCATAATGTTGTTATGGCGTCTGTCTCCACTATGCAGACACGATTCACGCACACAACGAGTGATTGGTATGATTTGACGAGACACATAAGGGTCATTACAACACCCCACGCGACCATGATAGATGGTACTGGATCGATAT
The DNA here is from genome assembly GCF_016758775.1 of Suillus clintonianus. Lineage (NCBI taxonomy): Eukaryota > Fungi > Basidiomycota > Agaricomycetes > Boletales > Suillaceae > Suillus > Suillus clintonianus. Next base: position 80,940 of record NW_024539273.1, on the reverse strand, counting down.
TAGATGGTGAGAGAAACAACAAGGCAGAGGTGAGCGTACTCCATCGCGATGGTCTGAATAGCTTGAGTGCGATGTTCCTATACAAACAGTGAGCAAAGACTCGCTACTTTTGATATCCAACATACGAGGGGACCTCAGCAAAACAGTACGGGATCTAGAGTTATTCAGCACTTGGTGAAATATGCGTAATACACGACGCACAAAAAAGACGGCCGCAGCAATATTATACCTGAAGCCGGTCAAGTTCAGGTTTGTGGACATACCAGCAACCTTCGCGTTTCCTGATGATGGCCTCAGCAGGAAGTCCACTGTAAATGTTCCAACTTACCAACATTGACCCGATCTCTGAAAACATCATATAATGTGAAGCAGCATCAGACAAGACGGGCGTTCATTACACTCACAAGAACGACAAGAGGTAAAATACCGTTAAGAAAGGTAGTAGATGCCAATCGATCTTGCGCAGAATGCGCGCTCGCTCTCTCGGATTCAGAACGATTTGCTTTTCGGAGGTCGACTCGATGCTATCTGAGCCCATGGTGCCCTGATCAAGTGATGGTACAAATTGAAAGGAACGACTGGTTGGATGAGCGCCTTCAAGTTGTCCAGATATGATAGTGGGTATTAATATCATAAATGTCCTGAGCGGTTAGTGCGGGCAGCGTGGAGACAGTTCAGGTCCACCAGTTATTTGCAACCTTTAAATTAACACCCTGGACGAGTAGGATAAAATATGGATGCGGCCGATCAGGAGTCAGCCTGAGGCCACAGGTGACTCGGATTTGGATACCTTGACCATGGCATACGGCACGCCTACTTACAAGGCTTGTTAAAGCGCATACACTGGCAGCATTTCCGCAGTTTGTGGAGGTGCACCGGGATCTATAGAGCACTCTAGCCTCGTGGAAGCCTACTAGAGGTTTGGTTGATATTTTGCAGGACCCAGGTCACGGTGGCACCCACTACAGCCCACGTGACCATGTGGCCCACAGTACACTGCACCCGGTTCTCGGAAGCAAATGCCACTAGTTCACTCGCATAACACAGTACCAGCTAGATCTCATAGTATGTGTTCACGCCTTTCACTTCTACTGCACTATAAACAATTCCATGTGAGTTGTTCAAGTTTTTACCACATACAAATGCGATTTGAGCTATCAACAGAGCGCTCACCGATCTCAAGATCATCTCGCTGTCTGTTCCAGCTATTTTCGCCAATACCGTCCGCATCAGTGCGAGGCGTTTCAAGTTCATCATAGAGGGATCTAAAACGGAAGTCGACAGGAAAATGCTTGGCATGCCAAGAACCCTCACTACCGGCTTTGTGGTTCTTATGTTCCAAGAGCTACTTATCCATGGCGCAAGCAGAAAAGGCGTGCACACTGCCGTCTCTCATGTCTCGCATCGATGGTGTATCCTGGCAGTTGAAATACGCCTAAACTGTGGACACGAGTGTACTCTTCGTTTTGTTGCATCAGATTTAGTCCATTGGAACAGTCTCAATTCAGCGAGTACATTCTAAATGGTATTTTCTGTGCAAACACATGCCTACCACGAAAGTAAGCCTGTTTAGACCGTCAATTTACTTGTGGTCAAGTAGCTTATAATTCTTAGTAAAAGGCACACTTCACGACGGCACAATTAGCCTTGACTCAGGGCCTAACTCTGATTGTAGATAGGAGGTTTGAATGCTTCGGACACCAATCTAGCGGAGATGAACAAAAGCCGCCTGCACGGCATCAAATGACTGGAGATGAGATAGGCATAATGCAAGTATTGTTAGTATGTACATTCAAAATTCGGCAAGTTCTTTCTGAACTCGCTTTTAATTTTGCTGTTCAAGATGCTAAAACATCTTACCAACAGGGTAAATAGCATACTGACGCTGTATATGGTACATGAATCCACAGGAGTACTAACTGGGGTCAAGATGCCATGCTAAATGCAGTACTACGCTAGGAATGGCAAGATCCACCAACAAGTCAAACAAGAGGTGTTATATCAATAACACTGTCGGCATTAGGCCAGCTTACGACAACAATAAAAGGATTTAAACAATATAAATAACACTGGCCCGCTCCGGCTTCTACCCAACGCCATTGACTACTGAAGCGACATCACCGATTACTCCCTAAAATATCAGAATCAGCGCTGGTCATACAGGAGGGAAAGTCCTGACATTCACTGCTGCGGGGCCGGGCAGGTTCTCTTGTGGAGGTCCCGGTTATATGTGCGCGTGAACATCTGGTTGCAAGTATCGCAAGGATACAAGATTCCGAGGTGCGCAGCTTGAACATGTCTGGAAAGGCTTTCTTTTTTAATCACCACGACACATCCTTCCCAACAGCAGCGGAAGCGCAATTCATCTGCGCCCTTAATTCCGTGGCGTTCTCGGAGATGAGTCGACATATCACGTCCACGTATCAAGTCATTGCAGTGTAATCCATATTCACCAGTCCAATAGCACTGGAACATCTCGTCGACAGAATGAACCGACTATAAATGTCAATTCATCTACAGCTGCACCCATTCAGAAGACAAAACTTACAGATGAAAACCCGTTATTATACGACATGGCGTTATTAAGGGCGGCGCTTATGCTGACTTGTGTCTGAGCACACTGTATTTATTCAGAGCGAACTTGCCAGGAGGTCCACCGTTCCAACTCTCCGAATCCCAGCTCGGAAGGACTACGTCCCATAATTTAGGCTGGCGGCGAGCCAAGTAAATGGACTTGGACGGTGAAAGTTTCGTGTGTTTGGTGGATATGTGCGGTTGACAGTAGTACGGGCCCCCTCCAGGCTGAGATCTCAGCCGGGGGAGGGCGCCAGACCATGGCGCCTGGACGCTGAAGTGATCAGATGTGTGTCAGGTGCCAGCATGGCCTTAAAGCGGCGCGGCACCGACGCACGCCACCAAGTACATGGAACTACAAAAGAGAAGGATCGAATGCAGTCAGTGAAAGCATGGTTTGGACAAGAATAAAAACTGGCCAACCGTGCCATGTCAAATTAGATGTGACTTCATTGCGATTTTCAGCCAACTAGCCAAAGACCAGCTAGGGACCGAAAATCTGAGTCAAAGGTCAATGCCAGCGTTGCCCTATCAAATACAACCCAGGAAACAAACCAAAGCAAAGAAGTTGGCCAAACATACTTAACGCACGGTAGACTTACTTAGTACTTAGCCCTGTCGGATGCTAATAGCAGCTCACACGCAACGCTAGCTATCCTCGAGGTGATCTGGTTTTGATGTCCCTACTGGCAATAAAGACGATCGGATGACGGCATCGACGAAACTCCAGGAAAGAGATTGTGTCAGCTGAAGACGCAAAATTGAAATTGGAGGACTTTACGCTCGTGTTAATTATGCTACTAGTATCACAAGGTAGAATCAGCAGAGACTTTGGGATACCGTCGTAAGCCGTGCTTAGCACGATGTCGGATCTGCAACTTGGAAGGAACTCTTTGAATTGATCGCTCCGACATGATCATATGTTCCCTTAACTTCGGAAGTGCAGTACTTACCACTTAGAACCGGCATACAGGAAACATTAGCTCTTGAAACTCCTTGGGCGCGCTAGTGTTATAGAGACCACCTTGATCCTTGAATTCACGATGCACGACATTGGCACAACATGCACAAAATTCAAGTGTGAACGCATTTCGGTAATGTCCGAATTTCCTGTAATTTTGGTTTGAGTTTGACGAAAGAGTCCACAACGGGCGGCCATGTATTATGCTTATGATGTACAGTGCTGTACTTGTAATATCGTATACAGACTATTCTCCCCTCAAATATACAGCTGGAAAATAAAAAAGAAGAATCTCATATCAAAAGTACTCCTCCCTGCAGAGCAATTGCCAAAGCATTTTCTGTGCTATACACCAATGCTAGTTGACACGTGCACTCGCTCCTCGAAGGCAATCGAAGGCATGCTAGCTCCTGCATCGGAGTCAGCCACGAGCTTAGTATGATATTCCCGAATGCTAAGGATAAGGCGTGGTCCCAGCACAAACATCTTCATGACCGAAAAGATTTCAAGAGCACCACTAGATATCACAATTCCTATGGGAGTCGAGTCCTGCAGAAATGATGAACAGTGGTTACATGCAGAATCCAGATGACCGGGACAAATCGGCGCACCAAGATATTTGAAGAGAGCTCAATAAAGCTGAGGCCTGAGACAATAGCAAAGCTAGCATGTACCGAACTTCAGGGGCAAAAAGATAACCACATTTAAATTACGGGCCCACCTTGCAAAGTAAAGTACATGCGATTTTACCAACACTGTGAAATAGCTCCCGATGGTCGGTCCTGTTGATGGTCCGAACTGTCGCAAGTCACTGAAGTGTTTGACAGCAATATGAACTGCAAGACACAGTGCGATAACTTCCCATGCAGTGTTGAGCGTCCAAACCATTATGATCAGAAGCCTGGCATTTCCCTCAAAGTCATAACCGCAAACATAGGTGCCAGAAAGGTTCATTTCCTCTGGTATTCATCTGGTGAGCCTTGTTCTTCCATTCAATGAGTAAAACTTACCCCCTATAATATACTTGGATCCTATCGCGTTTATTACTCCGCAGGCGATTTTGAATGCCAGAAAGATGACAATGACAAATATAAGCATCTTTATGGATCCCTGATACATGGCATGTAACCGAGCAATCACGATGACTTGTCATCATATTTCAGCCAAATAAACACTGAGGTATCGCAGCTGAGAAGCTCACCGCCTAGCATGGTAGCTACAACCACATTGGTCCAACTGATTGTGTAGGCCATATTCTTGCCTGAGACACCCAATTAGTGATAACCCCCATAGGATCAGATACTCAAAACAAACTCACAACTGTTGTAGTCATTATGGTGAACCAACTATGTAGTCAAGAATAATACTCACCCCTACATCGGAGCACAGAGGGTTAGTTGGATGGGAATGGCAGGTATCAGTGCATGATCCTCACTACATTTGTCGTCAAGACTGACGGAAGGCTGACTGTATGTCGCTGGTCAGAAGAAACAACCAGTGAATCTAATAAAACATACACAACATGCCAATGCTGGTCGTAACAGGTAGCTTATTAGCACAGCGCTGCCTTGCAAGCCCTGAAAACATACATAGAATAAGTTATTCCGATGTAGCGTATCTAGAAAACTCTGGAGTCAGCACAACTTGCCAATTGCACTTATAATATAAGCTACGAACGGCGAGAAACATAACAGTCATGAGGGACCAGCGTTGCTTCTGCTCTATATTACCTGCTGTTCTTCTGATATGGGATTCTGCTCACCCAGACCAGTTCAACCTATAATGATTCTTAGCGAGATGGCTGCACCGGCAACGACATCGACCTACCTCTTGTTCAAGCGTCAGTGCTGGAAATACCATAAGAATGTCAATGGTTCTTCAATGCGATTTCGGCTCACCCCAATCGTATATCACTGCGGCAGAGGCAGCAACTGAGAACCCGAGGTCAATGTCAGATTGAGACATCGGCAGCAGCATCCGACGGGGTCTTCACGAACCTATCCAATAGCTGAAAAAACGAGTCCAATTGATGAATGGCCACCAACTGGGATCATTCGAAACTTGGGTCATATTCGAGGGATGGGTGTGACTGAGTGGGCAACTTGGTGAGTGAACAACGATGGGGTTCGTGCTAGATCCAGCAATTATATCATCAAAATTGGCATTATAGGGATGATGTTTGTTTGAAATTCCCGATTGAATCGAACAAGATCATGATGTTGAACGGCAAGCAACGTGATGCGCGTGGAATATTTGAACAATATAAGAATTCGAGATGCTATTTGTACATCAGAGACTTGTTTCGAATGCGATCATCGAAATATTCTTGCCACAACAGGAGTTCTATTGGATCAGGTAGTTCTTCGATCTATAACAGTCCTAGGTGTGATGTGGCCATTGAAAAGCCTTCTAATAATTCTCAATGAACATCAGTGACTCGCTGGCACAGGCCCTAGGGTGCGATAGGTTGATAACTCATCCAAGGTCTCTTGACAAAGTCACGCTCTATCGATATGACATCAGAACTCACAAATGACAAATGGAATACGTCAAAATACAACGACACACCTCTGCAAATGCCCGCAAGCACCCCCGAATGTCTGATCTCTAATACATCTATTTCATCCTCAGTAGCCCTCTCTGCCACGGTCATCGGATGATAATTTGAAAAGGATGCGCAGTAAGGGTAGTGCAACCCCGACGCATGGCAATGCACCTGACGTGGTTGATCTGTAGGTGAACACATGAAGCGCATAGATCAACACAGAAATAGAGAGGCTAGAAGCAAGAAAAGAAAACTCGGACACACCTGCACGGCTGCATGGCCACGGAGGTAGCCGAATCCACAGGCTCGTATCGTGAATGCATCAACGGACATTGGTTTCCAGTGGTCATCCATCTTCCATCCTGACTTGACCCAATCCACGTAAACTAGAATAGTGTTATAACTGTACGCGAGAGATAAGGTAAATAACTCACAGCGGGAGCTTTTACGGGCAGGGCACAAAGCAGCAGTTTGATGGTTCAAATTCAAACCTCGGTCTCTGTGTCCCATAGTTTAGCAATACCATAATTGCCCACACACGCCAGAACATTAATGTGTTTGGGTGAAAGTGCGACGGAATTCAAAATATAGTCGTGCTCAAAAGAATGGAGTAGTGTCCCTGATTTGGTGTTGAAAACACGAACAAATTGAAATTTACAGACATGCGCGCCGTGTTGATCGGGCCCACCACGACTGTTCCGTCTTTTGCGCTTCGAATCAGAATTGTTCCATCTTTTGATCCGCTGGCAAGATGACCCCCGCTGGGAGACCAATCATCCCTCCCGCACGCAATGATCTTCCCGTCTGGTGAAAGCACCAGTGCATATATCTTTCTACCATCACCCCTCCACGGCTGTCCGACCAGAAGCCCTGTGTCGTAGTTCCACTTCCGCATCGTGCCGTCCTCAGAACCGCTCACAACGTGGACATTGTCGTGCAAGAAGACGAAATCCCAAATCCTGTCCTCGTGTCCTTCAAACGTTTGCTTTGGAGTTGGTCTTTTTGATTGTTCTGGGGCCGAAGCTTCCTCGAGGGTGGGCTTTACAGAGGATTCAGAAGTCATAGCTCGTTACCGTAATCTGGTGGAACAGTCTGACTCTCCTGCGGTTGGTGATCAATTATGGGGATGAACAAGTCGCTCAGCACTCACTTGTTGGTCTACTGGTTTGTTGTTTCGGGGCAAGTTGGTAAGGTAGGCGAGTTTTTATGTTTTGTAGGTGGAAGGCGTGCATTCCACCACGAGGCGGCGCTAATCGCCTATTCACAGGTTCATGTCGCAATACAGCATTTTGGCTGGTTTGATCTTTGCAAACCACAATCCCCAATCATACACTTTACCCAATTCCAATCACTCTAGATTTGTGAACTACGCTTCGGTGCATACTCGAGGCAACACAACGACCATTCAGCAATATGGCTTCTCGTGTCTAGCTATCGTTTGCTTCATAGCCCATGTTGCTGTTCATATGTTCTCCGAACTTTTACCATCTAAAAAAAATTAAAAATTAAAAATATTGCTCGTTTGAAGCCCTACCCCCGCCCAGAAGACAATCCAACACCTTGTAGCCCCTGCCAGCCATTAGGACATCGCTGCCGGCTTTGAATTCAGATGAACGAGCGGACGATTTGCAACTCGAATCAGCACCCAGGCCGTGATGAAAAAATTGAAAGGTAAATCGGTGATAATTTTAGATCCCAGTTGTTTGACAAACTTGAGACCGTACAGCATATAAAACACCACTGTAAGGTGAAAAGCTGTGCATCTTCCCGCCATTCTATCCTCTAATGTAGTTGTGCATCCCTCAGTCAGTGCTAGTGCCCTTCTTTATGTCATTAGGTGGGTTATCTCGTGTCTTGCAGGGTGCGAGAGGCTCATTGGGATTTACCCAGCGTATACAATGTTTAATGTCTACCTCCCCAAGCTGCTCGAAACTGGATCGAGTGATGATACCTCGACAAAGTCTCTAGAAGCTAGCTTGTGGGATGTTTTAATAATTACTATGGGAGGGTGTCCTGGTGCCATCGTATGTCTTCCCTGTTTTGTTTCATGTGTTGATGGCGATGTTGATGGCTGACTGCAGCTCGGAGCCTATACGGTCGAAAGTCCTCTTGGATTCCAGACTCCTACAATATCCGAGCAGCCTCGGCTTCAACTAATGCCAAGAAAGGTGTTTCGTTCCAAGGTTGAACATTCAACATCACCAATACATGCTCTTCCACACGACACGGTCAATTTTCCCGCGGATCTAAAAAATGTTTGACTAACATGCAGCTCGAGGGTGTCACTAGAGCGCTTTCTGCAGAAATCGATCCCCAAGGTCAGCTATGATGCAGCCCCTTCCTGTCACGTTCTCATACAGATTACAGCACCTTGCTCTTGAATTTTTGCAGATCAGAGGAGACCTCTTGTATATTTTTGCAACCTATGCTGACGAATTGCTCCACGGTCGAAAGAGGGACGATATTATGTCAATCCAATACCTAGATGCGGAGAAACTTGTTCACCAAAAATGTCCTCCAGAACGCTTCCCGTCATACAGATCATCGGTGTTCGTTGCGAGGCAGAAGGCCGGGCTAATTGACTGATATGTACGAGTCTTGGGGGGAGGGTGTTGGTTTCAGCTAGCTGCTCTATGATCCTGCTGACCGATTTCACTCGGTTATTTAAGAGTTTCGATGGTCTGCCTATGTATGGACACAGGCGTCAATTTGAGTCATTCGAGGGACTGTCAGGCGAAGTGAACGTTCCAGTTAGTATGTTGACGCCCGTGGTTAGATAGGAGGGCATCCGAACCCTTCGGACACGATAGTAGAGAAAGCTTCCGCCCGCATGGCACCAAAAGATAAACCAGGCAGGGATGTGCGCAACATCAAAATTCAACATGACCGCTGTTAACATCCAATTCAAATATATGGACTCATACAAGAATTAAACCATTCATCACTGGGGTAGATGGAATAAAGGAATACACAAGTCCATAGAAGCACAAACTGACGTCAGAAATGCAAGACACATTTGAGTTAGTCAATCACGAAGGCTTCGAATATCCACCATATGGTTCCTTTTCCCAGCATCTACCCGACTTATGAGACTACCGAAATGATACTGCAACCTCAAATCAGTCCGTCATATGCGAAAGAAAGTCATGACAAGGTCTCACATCTACTGCTGTTGAGCTGGGCAATTGTTCTGGTGCTTGGCGAGGTTGTAACTGCGCGTGAACGTTTTGCTGCAGGCGCCGCAAGTATATTTGATCCTGCGGTGCGTTTCCTCCACATGCCTCGACAGACTCTCTTTGTTGAGCTCCTTGTTGCAATTATTCCAGAAGCAACGAACGCGCAAGTTATCTGGACCACGAATTCCGTGAAATTCAAGGAGGTGAGCAGAAAGTTCGCGGGGGAAAAGTGGGTAGTTGCAGTACGATCCATCTGGTCCGATCCACTGACACAGGAACATCGGGTCCAGAGAAGGGTCCGACTGCGAGTATCAATTTAGTGGCAGCGATGCCCGATCAGAAGACATAAAACTTACATGTTCCAGTCCGGGGGGGAATCCGTTGTTGGTGTGGATGTACGACATAGTGGTGTTGGAGGCGATGGTTGTGACGTCCTTCTTCAGATTGAAGTGTCTGAGCGAGGGCTGTATTATTCTGCACGAGCTTGCCAGGAGGCCATCATTCTAAATCCCCCAATAACAGCCAAGAGCCTCATGGTCTGATGGCCTGGGGGCTGGTGGGGTGCCAGATGGTTGTCTCCTGGACTGTGAAAATTTCATTGGTTGGAAGACCAAACCATAGCCATCAAATGTGTATCAGTTGCCAGTGGCCTTGGCCTTCGATGGAGCATGTCGTCCTCGAGTATCAATGTCGCCACCGAGCACACGTTAAGGATTACAAAAACCTAGAGAAGCATCGAATTTCATCAACAAAAACCTAACCCGGCCGAGGGAAGTCCAACGTGCCATGACAGGATTAGGTATGCTTACAAAATGATTCCACCCACCAACCGGCCAAGGAACGGCTGCGAACCAACTAGAAACAAACGGAGTCATGATGACACTAGATTTCAAAACCAGCAAGGAAAATGAGAGGTTTTGGCACTGTGTATTACGCGTGGTAAAATTAGTCCTTGACGTTATCAGGGCGTCAATACTTGGTAGCTGACGTATGACGCTCGTGGTTTTTGATGTGGTCTCATTTTTATATCCCTACTGGCTATCCAGACCATCGAATAGCAGCATCGACGGAACCGTTGGCGGTCTAATTAGCTCGGGTGTTGTTGAACATAAACGCACCGCCATGCCACCGCGATCATGTGCTCCGCGCGATGCGATGCGCTCTCTGTGAGCGTCTGTTGGATCAAGGCGATACATTACATCACTGTTTCGCAGTTGTCTGTGAGGGAGAGGGACGTACTATAGACATAATTTGCAGGTGAGCATCACTTATTCCCCAACGGATTTCAGCTGAGAATAGACTGAATCACTGCAAGATTAACTGTGAATTTATAAACGCGCAGACAAATCATTGGCCTTCTGTGTTTCGTTAGGCAAGCGACTCTCTGGCCCTGCGAAGTTGGAACGACCAGAAGCTCTTCTGGAGGCCACCCACCTTGTCATCGATGTCAAACGTTGTGGGTTTGCATACAATGTCACACCACTGTGTACATTCAAGTTGGACTTGGGACAGAAGAAAATTGAACATCGACGGGATTATCGCAATTGGCGCAGTCTCATCCGTCCCGGACCGTCCGTGTTAACTGACTTCTGGCAGAATGGTCGCAGGATCGTCATATGAATTTGCATCGAGAGACGACCAGCCTGGGCGCCAAATTCCATCGACAAATCAAATCGATGAAACTTCGAAAACTGGAAGATGGCTCCCAATCGATCATCGTCATTGGGGTTACCAAATGGTCGATGGCCTGGCAGAAAATTACGAACAAAATGGTTGCCGTCAGCACTCATGTACACTCCAAATGCATTTTGAATGAATGACTCTACAGATACTTACTGGAGGGTACTAAAAGCAAGAAGTTTGTCATCGGCGATCCATCCGCGAAATTCAACATTAATATTTTGTAACTCCGAATCTCCAATTGCCAAGTTGCGAATCTCGAACTTTTGAAAGAGATCTTTCAGCTCACCGCAGGTCACCGCGACAGACATATATTCATTATCCTTGCCTGCCTTGCAATGCCACGTCAGCAAGGCGGCATTGTTCTTGATTGATCTGCACGACTCGGAGGTTGCCGCTCGTACCAGGAATTTCCAACCGTGGGCTCATTCATATGCATGAATTCTGTACAGTACTAATGTTGGTAATATCCATTAAGCGTGATTAATATCCACCAATGATGTCACATCCGACAATTGCAAGTGACCTACCTCGTTCGATAAAATGGTTAGGTGGATGTGTCTCGTTGGATTCAGACCCTGTCACCCCCGAGCCCGCATTGAAATGTTGCCAACATGCGCCAGCCAGACCTCATTAAATATTCTTGCAACCGACTCGAGTCGTTAACCTGGACGATGCGAATGCATCCAGGTTCGAAAATGCGTTCACAAGGTTTTTTTTGGCGCTTTTCGGAACAACGCTGGCTTTACCATGATGATACATAGCTGAAGCTGTTGGGACATCAGGGAGGTGATCACATCCACCGGACCGCATTTGAGGGTAGGCATCTTGTACAAATTTGACAAGACCGTTACCAACCTGGTAAATAGAAGAGGACACCGACCAATTGAAGTACTAACTGAAGTTGTGATATAAAAGATAAATGCCATAAGAGCCATTGAGTACATAGGAAATTATTGACCAGGCTGGACACACGCTACAAGGCTCCGTATTTAATATTTAATGCCGAGTTTTCGTATGTTTGTTTAGAGTATCTTTGCGCGTGAATGTGTGTCCACACTGCTCGCACGGGTATACAATCCCCATGTGAACTTCCTCGACGTGCCTCGCCATACTCTCCCTTTTGACCACCTTATTGCAATGTTCCCACATGCACGGAAAGAGATCACTGTCTTTGCCTTTAATTCCATGAACTTCACGTAGGTGAGCGGGAGTATTGGTGCCAAGAATCAAGGCGTCGCAATGGAATTGTGGATAGTCTGCATCACTCCACAGACATAGGAACGTCTCATTGACATAATGGGGAACCTGCAAGCGCCGATTTAGTCGCGACGATGAAACAGTCATAAGATTGACAACTCACAGGTCTAGAGGAGTCAGATGCTCCATGGCTCGAAGAGTTCACAAAGCGCGTTGACATGATAGGCAGTGAAGCAACGATTATGATGATTGTGCAGTATTGCTTTGAGCAGACTGGAGTATCTGAGGAGCGGTGAATCCTGTCAAAGTCTACCATCAGTTTAAATAATATGAATGAACTTGCCAGGATGGCCATCGTTCCAGCTTTCCGAATACCGGTTGGCAGGGACTTCAGCCTTGTGGGCTGGCGAGGTGCCAGCGCCTGGACGGTGAAAATTTCGTTAGTTGGTAAACAAAACCATGACCATCAAATGTACGCCAGTTGCCAGTGGCCTTGGGCCTTGGCCTTCAATGGAGCGTGTCATACATGTGTATCAATATTCCTTGCCGATTAGGCGTGAAAGATAGCAAAATCCCAGAGGACCATCGAATTTCTGTTGCCGACTGTATGACTTGGTCGATGGATGGCCAAACGTGCCATCATGCCGGGATTAGGCAAGTGGCTTCTAACACGATTTCCACCAAGCCAACTCCAGACCAAGGACTAGCTGCGGAATAGAGAAACACCCGAAAGTCAAAGAACACCAGCCAGGAATATAGTAATCAAACGTAAGGCAACGCAGCTGGTCCCATTGCCCGTGACTGTATGTGGCACGTGGTGAAATCGACGCTTGATGCATTCGGGCGCTAATAACGCACAACAGTATTTCCTGTTGATGAGGCGACCTACGCGTTTCTATGCGTTTCGATATCCCTACTTGGCCATCACGAACTTTGGAAAGCAGCATCGGCAGGACTAGTCTGAGTTGGTCTGTTCAACTCGGGTATCACCGAAAAGAAAGACGCGTCAGCCCAGAATGGTTGCAAAGTGGACACACCACCGGTTTGCAAAGGTACATGCACTAGTATAATGTCACTCGCGGCGGCGAGGCGCTCTTCTTGACGAAGGCAGCACACCACCATCTCGTAGTCTGTGACGGCAGTGATAAACATTTGATTTGCGGGTGAAGATTGCTGATTCCCCGGCTAACCTCACCTGAAAACAGGCTGGATCCCTCGAGCTGCAAGTTCGACCGTGGATACTTCGCCTTGCGAACAAACCCTTGGCTCCGTTAGACGTGTAACTTTCCACCCCTACGATGTCAGGATCTTCAACTACAAATTGTTCTGGAACCTACCTCGTCGTACGTCAAACCGCCCAGATTCGCCATTGATGTTGTTTGTCATGAGTAGCCATAGTACCAGGCTACTCCAAGGAGCTTCGGAGAAATACGAAAGAAGTGATCGATCACGATCATTAGCAGACTTCAGGGGATGCAAATCGGAGCACTGTGTGCATTCGCGTTAATGGCGCTAGAACCACGAGGCATAATCAGCAAGAACTTCTGGCAATAGTAGCCAGATCGTCGTAAGCCATTCTTAGCATCGAGATCCAACCAGGTAGCCTTAGCTCATTTGAAGATTGGAAATAAAACTTTCGAAGTTTGGAAATGCGACGAGTACCACCCGCGGTTCCGAGTTTAATCGTTTGCAGGGTTGCAATGTTTGCCAAACGGTCGATGGTGTCCCAGAAGATTATTGGAAAAAGGGTAATTCCCTGTGTCCATCGTACCTATGCCAATCCAAAATATCAATCCGAGCTTCGAACTTGACGCTGCAAGTTTGCCGCCATCGATCCACTCGCAATACCAATATTGCAACTCCCGGTAGCTTTCTTCCACTTTGTCTTGAGACTCTCGCCTGTCATGGTTTCAACGGAACTGGAGCCCAGCGTAATGATGCAGGTCATCGCGTTCGCCCGTCGTCCAAGTCGTCCTCGAGCAACGCAAGCAAGCCGCAACATCATGATGGGCAGGCCGCGAAGCGGAAAACCTAGAGTAATGGAAAGGCACCGTTCTAGCCTGTTTCCTACTTGCGACGCGTCTAGTAATCTTGGCTCGTTCATGATCGCTCGTCTCAATGCTATCAATCTCTGTCCTCTCTGCTGACGGCATCAATTTTACATTTTCTTGTAGACCATGGGTAACGACCTGCTTCGCTCGGTAAAATGGGCGTTAGGTTGGATTGAAGATTCAAGTCATTGTCAAAAAAACATAACCAGGTCACGTCAACAAAACGTCTTGAACAGGTCAATATTCACGCACAAAGTCGTTATCGTTGTGCATTGTACTCGAGTCTATCGAGGCTTTGACTCTGGAGCGGTCTGTGACCGTCTGTTGTGTCGATCGTGCATGAACGGACTAGGATTTTAAGTAGTACCGAGCACCCGTTCTTTTCCCTTGGTTATATATGCACGGGAGAGGTAGCAGTACCGTCGCCTACGCAACTAGTACGCCCTCCTTGGTGTGATCCGTGCTTACACATGTATAGTCGCACCCCTGCCGGTACGAAAGGTACAATTAATGGCATGGATGTTTCGACTTCTAGTCATTTAGTCTTTGTCAACGTCCGTTGAACTCCGTTCTGGCTTGGCAAACAATCTGATAATCAGATGTCCCATATATATCCTCGTGACCATAACATAGGGTTAGGAGTTAGCTCTAGCGAGCCGCGTAATCATTCATTGGTTCTGCTTCACCACCACAACGATTAAGATGTCATTATCAATCCATGCTGCCGCTCAAAAAAGTGCGCTTCCATGGCGTCTCCCTACTCATGTCTGACTTTCCATCTTCTAGATCAACCCGCCCTCGTTCGTGCGTTGACAGAAGAGAACCCAAAGCTTGTGGATGCTGTTGATGACGTGAGCCAGCCTTGTTTCATCTTGGTGATTTGGAACGCCTGTTACATGTGCCCCCAGGATGGTAGAACACCACTGCATTGGGCCGCGTCCAGCGGTTCGACGGAGATCGCGTGCTATCTCATTGCGAAGAACTCAGATGTAATAGACACCGTGGATGGAGGTGGCTGGACGGCCTTGCACATAGCTGGTATGATTAGTTGAATATGCAAAGCATAGAGTGCACTCATTCTCTGCGAGTCCAGTAAGCGCAGGTCATGAAGACGTTGTTCGAGAGCTTGTGGGTGCTGGGGCTGACGTAAACAGAAAGAACGACAAGGGAATTACTCCTCTGTCAGTAATGTTCCCGCCGGAGATTATCTTGACTGGTCTGATTTGGACCGCCCAGACATTACGCGGCATCGAAGTCCCGCATCGACGTATGTAGGTGTTGTTATCATAAACATGTTTGTGCTAATGGCGTCGACATCGACAGATCGGAAGATTCCTGATCGAAAGAGGAGCAGACGTATGTGATTTCCTCGAGGGTGCTTCGCAGGCATTAATTGAGTGACGACTAGATAAACGCCAAAGATAAGGCGAACCAAACGCCCTTGTGAGATCGTCAACGCTTACACGCCATCAAATTTCTCACTCGAACTCTCTTAGGCATCGAGCTGCAACGACAGGATCTACGGGGTTCGTTGCCCTCCTGATCAATCCTCCAGAAGGCTCAACAACTGCCAAGCTACGACTGAACACGGGCGATCGGATAGGTGGGTACATAATCGCGTTGATTGATTATATTAGATCAGGACTCTATTCTCAGGCAATACCCCACTTCATCTCGCTATGGATTCGGCTCATGCACAGGCTGCAGTAATGTTAATTGAGGCAGGTGCTGACCGTGGGAGGGTACGTCATTTCAATTCTGACTTCGCGAGGGTGTTATTGATGGTGCCTTAGACTAACTTAGATGAAGTAACCCCTGAGAATGTTGATGGTGTCGGAGGCACCGAGCAGAGAAGGGCGAAGCAACATGTGATTGATCACTGCGGCGAGCCCTGATTAGTAAATGGAGAAGTAGAAGCAGTAGAGGAGTGGTGATACCAATACCCGCCTTCAGGCTATTTCTGTGGAGATCCACAACAGCTTCTATTTGCACAAGGATGTCAGACTATCCTACATACAGTGGTATACATGAGTATCAGTACAAAGCCGCACAATGGCATGGACGAAACACATCAAACCGCAAGACGCTGCATGGGAACTAGAATACACATGAAACTACGAAGGCCGAAGACGTTTTGAGCATAGGAGGTTAAGAATGTTATAGATCCGAAGTAAATATCCAGCTTCATGGTAAGACGTATATGACGTAGCATTCTACAATAAACCGCAGTTAGAATTGTGCAGCGAAAAAGGTCAAAACGATCTTACCTAGAGAAACCGATGTAACAAGAGTCGGCCTACAAGGGCCTTTTGGGTAGCAACTTGATGATTCGGTCCTGCTTGATAGCATGCCCGTCCTTCCCGAAATAACGGGTGGAA
Organism: Suillus clintonianus; assembly: GCF_016758775.1. NCBI lineage: Eukaryota > Fungi > Basidiomycota > Agaricomycetes > Boletales > Suillaceae > Suillus > Suillus clintonianus. The sequence goes on along the minus strand of NW_024539273.1, from coordinate 64,375 downwards.
TCAAAGGACCAGTGCAACGAACCAACAATCCAGTTCTGCAGCCCTTCGATATAGATAGCCACCTGTCTGTCAAGCTCTTCTCCCCACGAGGGGAGGATAGCACGGTTGTCTTCAAAGCGCTGGACAGAACCCTTGCACAGCCGGCCAAGGTAGTCGACAGCGCCTTGCAGGTTCAGTTCTTGTTCATGCATGAGCACAACAATCATGTTGTGCGTGTCATGGCAAGACTGTTCAACGTTGTAAGAGAAAATATCCTGTCGAAAATAATGTCAGCGGTGCTCCAGCGTTTGACGACATAGTAAGGTCTTACGTTAGACCAAGTAACAAGGTCGTTGGTGGCCTCCTCTATGGCCATGATAACTGGATGCGACATTACTTCATCGGGGAGATCAATCCGAGCTGCATATTCGATGAGGGCAAAGCAAGGCTTGCAGCCGCTCGTGTCTCGCCTCAAGGTGATGTAAGATTCAAGATCGGGGACATGTCCCTTGGCACGGTCGTCCGCCTGCTTAGCCACAGCAATGAAGAACAGATCCATTGTGTGGATAAATCGTTCAGTGCAGCCGGGGCCCCCAGTCTGCCTAAAGCGGCTGAAGTACCTAGTATACAGACGTTAATCTACAGTGAAAATTCGTAATAGAATAAATTGACGTACGATTTGCACATTTTTCCACCGATTTTTTCCGTTTGGGAGTTGATGGGATCGCGAAACGCAGAAATGCAGCATTCACGCATTCCCCATGTACCGTCTACATCAAACTCATCCAGCCAGTCATCCATATTAAACAACCAGTTCATGAAATCCGAGCAGACTCGAAGATGAAATGCATCTGCATCTGGATAGCAAGCCGCAGTGAGTTCACCTGCGTGCAATCCCATAAATTTTGTGATTCTGGGCTCTGCGAGACATGCTCCGTGAAGAAGCCATTGCTCAGAAGCGCGAGACACCGGATGACAGTCAGGGTTCAGTCTCAGGGGATAGTGGCAATCGCCGATGAGATCAGGTAAAATAAAGCTTGCAGTCTCGAAGTCAGAATAAGTGCCAGTGTATGTTGCAGTAGGAGCCATGGAACTCGTTGGGCTCGTGTCGAGAGTGTCGGGGTGAGTTATATGCAGGACGGAACAAGAGGAGGCACGAGTGAAAAGCCAGATAACATTTTAGGTCTTTATAGTGGTGAAAGACTTGGGGGGATCGCAGTTCAGGCGTTTCAAGAAAACACGGTGTTGCACAGCTGTCATGACGGCAGTCTAGTCTACTATGTAGCTAGGTGTAAAGGCAAAATGAAATTTAATCCGGGAACCTAAAAATGCCACTTACGTGCCGTATCAGGACACCACATTATGGTATGCCTCATGGAGCCATGATCTGTCAAAATCCGAATCGGAACACATACATGATATACCAGCTGATTTCGCGCGTCGATGTTCTGATCAGCAACACCTAACAGGCTCCACAGCTTAACGAGATCGGGGTACAAAAAGAACTGAAGACTTGATTCCGGAACCGACAAAATCCGCGTGCGATCGGAAGTGGCAGAATGACATTGCCGGAACAGGTATGGTTTCGAAGGTACTCGTCTTGGATCGTGATCTATTGTCTCAATGTACAAAGTGTCTGGGCTGTTGAGTAGTTGGAATCGATTCAATTCTTGAATGGGGCAAACACACCTGTAAGTTGTACCCAACACCGCAAGCAAGAGGCTGCGGGTTAACCGGGACCGCCGGTCGAGTGTGATTGTTCCACGCTCCGCGGATATGTATTCCGTGGAAATGTATTAGCTTCAGAGGATTGCCCTGACAAAGCGCCAGTCATGAAACATAGCAAAAAATAAGCTGCTACCTGAATCTGACCTTTCATTTGCATCCAGTCTGAAAGAAGGTGTTCAAATAAGCCGCTAGGGACGGATCGTGTTTCGTCGACATCTGCGACATGTATCTGCATGATTTTCTAGTAAGTATGTACGTGACAGAAGCACGCAACAACAGATTTTTTCGAGGAGTAAATGCCGAAAGTTTCAGTGAGCATATCACTGGTAATCAATCGGATCTGGCCAAGTTACCGTGACTTGAGTTCTCATGATCTTCTAGCTTCTTGACCTGTTGCAAATTTAGATATCTTAGTTCTGTAAAAAATTTACGAATGCCCCAACGCCAGGCAGAGCTGCATTCGAGCCGGAGTGGACTGTGGATAGGGAAGTATGTCCATTGTCGACTGCCATCGTCAACTGAGGTCACGGGCGAGCAACTCGGTATTACGTAATGCTACCCTTCTGTTGCTCCCGCTGCTACAGTGCTACTACCTAGTCCTGCTCTTGTATTGAACGGATCCTGTCTAATGCCGTCGACAGCGCTCCCACTGAAAGTTACTCCCGCATCAACGCCAGCAAGGGCTTCACCAGGTCCACAACCCTCTACATCGGGATCCAAGACTCCCACAAAGCAGGCCATCACTACTAACCCTGGCGAAATATCCAGCCCCCATGAGTTAACAGCTTTCGTGCGTTTTACACGTTCCTGCTCTTGCAGCCTCCCAAATAGCAAGTGATAGCTAACAATGCTTACAGGTCGAAACACTACTTGAACAACTAGATACCCAATTTGACGCCATGTCGTCTCAGATTCTTGATCACAGTGCGTTTGTAATCTCCTGTGACCTGCTAGTGAACCCATGAATTAAACCATCTCAAAGTGATGCAAATGTCGAATCGAGTGGACGCACTGGAGGCTGCTATACAAGACATCATCAGCGGGGATGTAACCACACCAAGTGCATCTATGTCGTCGACGCCGCTTCTAGCCGCCGGCGCAGCCCTGCCGGGTATTCGAAGGAGCGGAAGTGGCGTCCAATGACGGGGATTTGACACAGTTTCAGGTTTCAGCTTCGTTTTATCAGTCACTGGTGGTGTTAATGCAATTAATTTCATAAATTTGAGCAGCACATGTAGACTGACCACTGGCAATAGCGGACAATTGTATTTCGGCCGACTTCGAATATTCTGCGACGTAGTATGGTTTTATTCTGACCTACTTGGAAACTCGTCCCTATCGCCAATCGCGCCAATCTATATTGAATCTCTCGAACGCCTGCAGTTCCGTAAGCCACTCGCATTGCACAGGAGCATTTAACACATGGCATCTACCTTGACATCAAGATGCACTAATCCTTCATCAGCTAGCATCAGACTCTTCTTCCATTCCTGATGGCCGACTGAATGCGATCATCTCGCTCAGATGAATTCTGTGAGAGTACCATTACTTCCGCACACAAGCAAAGTTTGATGTCTGCCCGGTACATACTTGTGGCCATAAAGCTGTGTCCGCCTATCTGCCTGCCTATACCGCATTCACTGTGGTCTTACCGCACGGCAACGACTTTATCTTCGCCGACAGGACTCGCTGGAATCTGACCACACACCGTTATGCATGATTGGCAAGAGCGATGCCCAATGCCCAACGTTCCTGGCCTTACATAATCAGGCTATCAACAACTCTCGGAGCATGATTGTCAAACTTTGAATGGTCTGTTTCAAATACAGTTTTTGGGCAGCTCATTCGACGGCCCTGGAGACAGTCAATAGTACGTTGCTTTCTGTTGTTCTGATGTTTTTTTTCGAACCGCACCCAGCAGAAACTTGAGCTCGGGGATGGAGATTAATCCAGCACTGGTTGATGATCCACTCCCAGCCTGGTCTGTGAGGTGTAAAGTTCCCCGGCCTGGTCCGTCAGGGAGAGTTTATCCCGAATGTACAGTCAGGCTGCGTGCGTGGCATAGAAAATGCCAAGTACAAGGTTGCGATCTCCCGTAGTGCCCAAATGGTGAGTTCCTTTTCTAATTTCTGGTCTTGTAATTTACCTTAATAGTTTGGAAACCGCATGTTGGTGAAAATTGCCGAGGTTACCGACAGACCTGAAACACGCTTACATTGTGTAGGCCGTGCCGGAATCTGCCGGAATCATCACTCGAATGATTACCTATGTTTGCTCGAATCCCAAAGTAGTATGCACTGAAATTCGCCCAAAGGCACGGTGCGACTGATCCACGCCTTCACCAACCATCCCTAGGACACTTCCCTAGTCCCTAGTGTCCTGCGCAAAAAAAATCAGGAATGTGCTGTACTCATGTCAAGGAGGCCAAAAACCCCTCGCAGTTCTGGTCAGAGAGAACACTTGCAACATATTTCCCGTTTTCCACGTGAGAGAGCACGGACTGGTCAGCACTGCGTTCTGGAGAGAACTGAGGAAACCTGCTGATGATGATTTGTGTCTCCATGCTGTACATGCGTGTATATTTGCTATCGTGACCCCCAACTCCGCCGGACTCCTGACACATGCTCCTCCTGCTTCTCGCTCTAGCTCTTCCCTTGCTCTCGCTCAAACCCGATCGGTCCGAACCCCGATGGGTCGCTCCGCTCCAACGGTGTGATGGATGGTTATCTGGGAGTTACAGGTCTGTTCAACTTCTCAATTCTGTATCTCCTTGTGTCCGATTTTTTTTATGTCAAGAACCTTACTCTCGTTAGGGTGCGGCCAAATTTTATCATTACCAGCTGAACGAAAACAAAGGGTCGCCGGTTTTCAGAAGGCGCACGACAGATCACAGCTGCAGTACAGACGAATGACCGCAATGCCAAGATGGTCCGATAGGGGATGGCGCATTGCCACCGCTCGATCAGCCTGAGGTGAAATGTCTTGAGCAAGTCTCGAGTGCTATCATCATTGTGAGTACTATCATCATAGTGATGTCATGGGGCTCAGCGGGGTATAAGGTGTAGGAATTACTCTTCTTCATCGTAACAACAATGTCTTCAGCAGCCAGTCCCTCTCGTTACTTTAACCGCGGCGTGTTCAGCACCTTCAAGCTGGACTGCAAGGCTGCTGCACTCGAGTTCGTCGGGACAACGTTCTTTCTACTCCTAGGACTTGGAGGTATCCAGGCCGCCAATGACGAGGCTTCGTCCAGCGGCACCACCATCGAACACGTGATGTACATCGCGACATCCATGGGTTTCAGCCTTCTGGTCTCCGCTTGGCTGTTCTACAGGATCACCGGTGGCCTCTTTAACCCCAATATCACCCTCGCACTGTATCTCGTGGGAGTGATAACCCCCGTCAGATTTGTGTTGTTCTGCATCGCACAGCTGATTGGAGGCATTGCTGCATCGGCATTGTTGCTCGCGTTGACCCCTGGACCTCTGGCTGTCAAGTAAGTGGCTATTGTGGTATTGATTTTGTCGATTCTAATGAACTCTGCGCCTCATGGTAGCACGTTCCTACAACAGGGAATCAATCCAGCTCAAGGCGTTTTCATCGAAATGTTCCTCACAGCAGCGCTAGTGATGGCCGTTCTGATGCTTGCCGCTGAAAAATCCCAGGTTACTCCGTTTGCACCGGTACGGATGGTCAGTATGTCTCATTATAAATAATGCTGAACATTTTGTATCAGATTGGCATTGGTCTGACACTGTTCGTTGGTCAACTGTAAGCCATCTACCTCGTTATGTAACAATATAACTGAAATCGTGCAGATGGGCCGTCTTTTATACAGGCGCAGCTATGAATACGGCACGTGCATTCGGACCTGCTGTCGTCACTGGGTTTCCTTCCTCTACCCACTGGGTGGTAAGCAAAACATATTTTTCACGGGCGCGGACCTGAACTGTGCCTTCTTATAGTACTGGGTCGGACCCTTCCTCGGCTCTCTGCTAGGAACTGCCTTCTACGCCATGCTGAAATGGTAAGTAAAATATACATGCTCACTCAAATTTACTGACGCCCATTGCAGGATGCACTATCAAGATCTGAATCCTTCACAGGCGTCCACGCATGAGATGGACTCGCCAGATCCGATGGCCATGAGACCAAGTAATACGGAGAAGCGTAATGGAGATGATGCAGGAGGGGGTTCTGCAGGCGGGTCAAGTGCAGTGTAGAGTTGCCCTCAACCTCCGAGGACTTTTGCTCAAACTAGAACATACAAGCCGGCCGGCGGCACAGTTTATAACTCACACACGCAGGATATAAACTTCTAATGGTAGATTGTGGTTCGAAATATGTCTATTATTTGATAAAATCTACGATGAGCTTCTTGTATTCATTTGGTCTCGAGTTTGAAGAACGTTAACAACAGAAAGAGTAGCACTCGAGGACAACTTACCGCTCAGCATGCACTGGACAAACCAAAAGCTTCATCAAGGATACTCGCGACGGATGATGGTGGTTGCACTTACCCCAGTGCCCGGTGTCAAGCTCTTTCAACTGATTCTGCGGGAAAAATTCATTGATTAAAGGGATGTTGTGACGGTTAATGTATCTGTCAAGGCAGTCAGGTTCTGGCGTAGATGTTTCTGTATAGCTGACACGAACTTGCTCTTCTTTCCCTTGATAAACAAGGCACGACTATCCCAGGTTCGTTCCCCAGGCGCGTAAGGGAAAGATTCAATCTCTGCTCGGCCTTCTTTCAAAATGTCGATAGGGATCTTGAATTTCACGGGCGCTGCCTTGTTGATCTCGAGATTCGTAAGCAGAAATGATCGGACGCTTGGATCCTAGAGGGCATTATAAGCATACTGAAAGGTGCAAGTGCAGTTTAAAGGCACCTGTTCATGCTCAGACATGATTTCATCCGCTTCCTTCCTCGTGGAGAGGTTGCCTGCTTCTATTATTTCCATAGCACGTATGTGTTGGACGGTATCCTGTGAGACTTTGGCTCTGACGGGAGCAATGTCAGACACTATCAGGTCTGTGAGTAAGTTAGAGGGTAGTTCGGGATGCAATGCGAGGGCCATTGCGACCTTGCCGCCCCTGACATAGAATGAGTGATTCAACACAGCGGATTGTTAAAAGAGAGCACACATAGAATGTCCCATAAGCGATATATCACGCAATGAGTGCTTCTGACAGAAATGAAGGATGTCCGCCGCCATGTGAGTATATGTCATCGGTCTGACATGCGGTGAAGATCCGTGGTTTCGCAAATCCTAGTATGAGGTCAGTCGTGCTATAGGGCAGAGTGGGACCCTCACTGACGAGGGTATATACGGGTCTGCTGAGGTCGCGCATGAATGCCTTGGAGAGTGATTGCCAGTTGCGCTTCGAACCACTGTCCGTTTTCATGACCACGGGCTGGAAATGGACAGCAGAGAACGAGACTCACAAGAACCCATGTAGTATTAGGAGTGGTCTATGCGATCGATTTCCATCTGCAGGTATGTGTTCGTCGTGGGCCAGCTCAACAGGTGACACGGCAGTAGACAGGCATCCTGTGAAGAGTTAAGCTAGACTTTGGGGTTTTGCGGTCTCGCAACAAGAAGGGTGTCGTACTGTTTAGTAGAGCCTGTGGAAGCTCAGTTGAAAAGAGTGTTGAGGCTCTATGTACAGAAGATTTAAAGATCATGCTGATGGCAATGGCCCAACTTGAAAGCGCTGCCGGTGAGCATCAGAAGTTCTCATCGTTCTGGGATTTTGATTGCCGGTCAATTCACCGGCTCGGCGTTATCAGTGAAATTCGGTCTTTAACCTTTAGTATCAGCTATCTATGTAAGTACTCTGTGCAATGCTCGAGTAAGCGCATGCGTCCACCTGCGTTGTAGTCTCCAGTCGCTGACAAGATAAGACGGTTGACATTGGGCTTTTGCTCCGAACATCTCCAATATTGCAAGGCTACCCTAGGATACCCCAATAAATTCCATCACGACCCCACGGGACAGCCAGAGCTCATAATGATATTATGATCGAATGAATGACATCGAATCAAATGAAACTGATTGGAACTACCTGTCGGGGTAACGGACCGGTAAGTATGTTGGTCTTGTGGCTAATTTATGTCAGAGTCATGAGACAACCTCCAGGAACTCCGAAGAGGGGGGCGGGACCTTGCTTTCAACTGTCACTCCTATTGCCTCCTATTGCGCGCTTATACTTTGGCTCCGTTCGCAAGTTCGTACCGACATCCGGAGGGACTGTACCTGTATTTGACCTGTGTCGATGTTTTTTTATAGTTTTTTTTTTCGAAATGTGAACACCAGGCGTCGACCTGGTGACCACTGGATACATATGGGAATGCGGGGGGCTATAAAGGTGGGGGCGCTCATGATCACTTCTCCCCGCACCACCTCGCACCACCTGCTTTCCGTCATGGGCTTCAAAGACGCACTGGAAGATGTTTCGCGCTATCGCAATGCGTACACCATCGCCTTGGCTGCATCTATGGGCTCTATCTTCTTCGGCTGGGACACTGGACTCATGGGTGGCATCTTAACCATGAAATCTTTCCAGCATTACTTTGGAATAGACAAGCTATCCGCATCTGCTAAAGCCAATTTCAATGGAAATATTGTGTCGGTTATGCAGGCGGGATGCATGTACGTTGTTATAAATATATAGCACTTCGCCGCTCATGTCACTTAAATTTTCCAGCTTCGGTGTCCTATTGACTAGTTGGGCGTCCAGTCGCTTTGGGCGGAAACGGTCTTTGATTGCTTCGGGCCTCATATACATCATCGGAAGCGTGATCCAGGCCGTCGCTGGCCTCGGAAGCAGCCAGGCTGTCGCTCTTAATGTGTTGTATTTTAGCCGTGTCTTTGCTGGCATCGGGGTGGGCATGGTGTCCGCTCTGGCTCCCTCATACATATCAGAGTGCATGCCAAGACATATTAGGGGGAGGTGTACCGGCCTTGTCCAGTTCTCTGACAATATCGGGATGATGTTGAGCTGTACGTATGCATTTATATGAAGTGACATTGGATTAATGAGAATTTCGTTGCAGTCTGGGTGAACTACAGCGCTTCTATCAACATCCCATCTAGCGACATGCAATGGCGTATGCCTTTAATAGTCCAGCTCGTCCCGGGCATCCTCTTCGTACTCCTTATGATTCCACAGCCAGAGTCACCCCGTTGGTTGGTCGAGCAGGAGCGCTACGATGAGGCCGCAAAGACTCTTGCATATATTGTCCGAACGTCAGTCGACGACAAATCTGTCCTTGTTACGCTGGACGAGATCAAAGCGGACTTCGTTGGCAGGCAGCGAACATCCTTGGTCACTCAGTTCCGCATGATGGGAGAGTCACGTCAAACGGCGCTTCGCTGCTTAATCCCCTCCATCCTCACCTTCTTCCAGCAATGGACTGGTACAAATGCTATCAACTACTTCAGCCCGCAGATCTTTGCCGCGCTCGGTATTACCGGTACATCATCTGGCCTATTTGCAACAGGGATTTACGGTCTCGTTAAAGTCGTCGCAGTTGGTCTTACCCTTGCATTTGCTGTGGAAAGCTGGGGTCGCAAGCTTTGCCTCTTCGTGGGCGGCATAGGACAAGGTTTGACCATGCTCTGGATTGGCGGCTTCGGCGCCCTCCACCCGCAGAGTACTATTGTACCTGCGAGCTACGTGTCAATCATCTCCGTCTACCTCTACGCAGTATTTTACTGTATCGGCTGGGGACCTCTGCCGTGGGTTGTAGCCAGCGAAGTTGCCCCCAATCACGTCCGCGCAGCCGCACTTACCGTCGCGGTCAGCGTCAACTGGCTGTTCTCATTCACGATATCCCGCCTGACGCCGGTGATGCTCGAGAACATCACGTACGGGACATTCCTGCTCTTTGGCTTGTGCTGCATGATCATGGCAGCGTGGGCGTATTTCTTCCTGCCTGAGACGAAGGGGTATGCGTTGGAGGATATCAAGTATTTGTTTGAGAAGGATGTGATAGTGAGATCTTTACAGGATGCGCCTGGTGGGCGCTTGTTCCTGGGAGGCAAGCGAGCGACGCCTGTGGAGGAAATGAGGGGAGGGGCAGATCTGCCTGATTCGAGTGACAGTTCGAGAAAGGGGGATGAAGAGGAGTGTATTGAAGTCTCCGAGTTCCAGATTTGATTGTCATAGGTTTGATATCCATACCTTTTTTTTTCGTACTCCTGTACAGCAGGTTCGTATACTTATTGTAAAATATTACTTTTCAATATGTTTTTTTTTCTACTACAAACCTGGAACCCGGTGATCGGAAACATGTCCTAAAATAGCACCAACGCGGCAACTCAAAAGATGCCGGTTTCTTCCCGACGCGTAGCGACTTTAGCCCGACTGACAAACTGCTGGAGCACTAGAACTGTCGGAGAACTTCTTATACCCAATCATGGTCTCCGTTAACGTGTCTGCCGCTGGGAAGCCAATTGCCCTAGCTCGTGGCCTCCCCATGGTCGTGGAGCTCTCAGGGAAGGAACTCGAGGACGTGACTATTGCAGATGTCAAGAATGCGATAGCGAAAAAGTATCCCAAAGTAAGTTATTTCATGTCCATGCAGCCAGTCACTTAAAAATGTTTTCAAGTTCCAATTGGACCGCCAAAAAATTACCCTGAAGGATTCCAGAAATCCTCTAGCTGATGACGTTACGCTGAAGGATGCTGGTGTGGTAGAAGGCGGGGAGTTGTCTGTGAAAGACCTCGGCGCGCAAGTGAGCTGGAAAACTGTATTCTTGGTTGAATATGTGAGCGTCTTGTGCGATTCCTGGTTGTGAGTTACTGACGTGTCATCTGTAGGCTGGCCCGATGTTCATCCACCCAGCGATTTATTACTTCCCTGAGATATTCTATGGTGGTCCTGTGCAGCACAGTATGCTTCAACGGTATTTGCATGCACAACTTTCGTGGTTTCAATGTTGTGCTCAAGCGTGATCAGTTATGTCTTAGCATTTGTCATGTTGCACTTCGCCAAACGTGAGCTAGAAACGCTATTCGTGCATCGTTTCTCGCATGCCACTATGCCCTTTATGAATATCTTCAAGAAGTACGCGTTTCGAGAATATATGTTGCTGTGGTAGACTGACGCGTGTTTGGTAGCTCTGCTCATTATCACCTTGGAAGTGGTACGTCTTTGCTTAGTGGGAGACAGCATTCAAGCTGATTACACATAAGGTCTTGCCCTTGCGTACAGCATTTACAGTCCTGTATACGGTGCTACCTCGCCCTACATCCGTGGAACAGTTCGCAATGATCCTCTGTATATTCAAGCAGGCGCTGCTATCTGGCTGGTGTGTACCTTGGTATTGTGTACATTGTGACCCGCATTGAACGCCTGCCTGCGTGTAGTTCTCCGAGATCTCTAATCTTATTACTCACATCAACCTGCGTACCCTCCGACCTGCAGGGAGCCGCAAGCGCGCCATTCCCCAAGGATACGGCTTCAACCTCGTCTCGGTCCCGAACTACTTTTTCGAGTTCCTTGGATGGTTGGTCATCGCGGCTCTCACAGGAAGCTACGCTGGTACGTGCTGCTTGTTTTTCATTGTATCTATTTTGAAGTCGTGGTTCGCGGATTAGCATGGTTCTTCGTGGTCCTTTCAACGTCCCAGATGTACCTTTGGGCTATTAAGAAGCACCGTGCATATAAGAAGGAGTTTGGGAGCGAATACCCGAGGGATAGGAAAGCAATGTTCCCTTTCATCGCGTAAATGGTGTGTGGTGTATCTTAATAGCATGTTATTATACGTGTGCGCTATATCCAAGGGTGGTTGCTCTCATTTCTACGGGAGCCGCTATAGTTCTCTGCGTGCGCCGTGTTCTTCCTTTCCACCTCATGGACCGAAGGTAAAGCGCGTCAAGAATCTTTGATCATGTACAATGCCCGCAAACCCTTTGCGAACGGCTTACCATTCATGGCTGGGCGACTGGTCCGTTCATTTAGTCTGTAAGTGCTCCTAAGTCTGTTTCGTCTGCTTCATTGACTCATTGCGTATTGATCTACAGGAAGCCTATGACTTCCTCATCACCAGACAATTACCGACCTGAGCATATAAACCTGAAAAGACCTCTCCGGCCGAGCTCGCTCGCAAATGCTGAAATTGATACTCTAGATTTCTTTGCGTGAGGTTGCTCGCAGATTCATTATAGTAAGTGTACATTAACTTCCTTCCACGTGAATAGAATAATCAGGGAATCGCCGCAAACACCTCAACGACTCACAGCGGTCGTTCAAAGGTGACTACGCGTTCAGCTCCACTTCGTTTCTTTGGGACTTGGCAGCCTAGCAGATGCAGCTTAAAGCTACCTTTCCCCGCAAACGTCATACCGCACCGGCACGGATATATTACGCCAAGATGCACGTCTTGAATGTGCTTGACAATGGCGCCCTTCTCCATATATTGTCCGCAACCGTCCCACCAGCACATCAGGGCGGTGCCGTCTGCTCCTTGGCATTCGTGAACGCTACAGAGGTGTAAGGATAGCGTGTCGCGTTTGAGGACGTCACGGCAGCGCTGTCCGCCACCTCTGTCCCACAAGCAGATGATTTTGTGCTTCAACAGGGTTGGCGGAGATGGTGCCTTTGAAGAAGATGAGCGACGTTGATTTGGATTGTAGAGGATGTGGACTCACTAATTCAATGGTGTACTCGACGGCCATCGTCCGGAAATTAATGTTAGAGAGGCTGCGGAGGCCTTTGGAAACCGCGATTGAGTCAATGTATCCCAACCTTGCGCTTCTTATCAGAGCATTATATCTAGTGAAACGATGCCGTTGAATGCAATATCTGAGTCAAGGGGTTGACCCCAAAAGGCAGTTGTCAAAAAGCTAAAGGAGGCTAACATCGTTTCAAAATTCATTCCTCATTGTTTCGGTGTCAGAGCGAAACACGAGAGTTTGTAACATAATCGAGGATTGATCATAACCTTGTTACTTTCCTGATCCAGCATGCCCATCTGTATCACTTGCACGCACTCCATATCCCACCTCTACACAGTTTACGAGTCCGCGTACAACCTGAGACTCGAACAATGCGTGAGTGTGTGGTACCACTCATTTTGGTTTCATTCTAACGTGAGAGTCAGAGCAAATGCCTGAAATTCGCAGATCCATATGTTGAACACGACTCCCTGACACTCCTCTTGGACCTCATTTTGCTGAAGCGAGAAGTGTATAGACATTTGATATACAATAGAGGGACGGAGCCGCGAAAGTCCCTCAGAAAGAGCAAGACTGGCCTCGAGGAAAGCCAGGAAGATGAGCACAAACTGGCTGCTACGAAAAACCGACAAAGGGAGAAAGTGAGGGATGGCTGAGTCCTGCCGATGGCATACGGTCGCTGAGTACCCTTGTAGGACAGGTGGTGGCTCATTTTGAAGCTTGCGTGCGGGCTTATCACTGTTGATGCGTGTACGTGAAGTCTATAACCATGTGTTCCACTGTACACTCAAGCTCATTTATCTTAGTTATCCGGTGGGCACAGCTCAGTAAGCTTTTTTCGTCCAAGACTGCAACGTATTGTATTCATGGTCACTAGATCCTGAGATATCCGCAGATGTTTCACGGTGGACGGTCGAAACTAATATCATTTTCCTCCGGATCCTCGTTGGATGCCTTATAGGTGCCATACATGTGTTTTTATGTGGGTTTCATGCTGACAGCGTGTACAGAAACGATTGCATTCCACGGAGGAGTGATGTTTGCTTCGTATTTCGTACTTGCACTTTCGGATTTTTTTTCGCTCACGGAGACGAATCTTGCCTATTGAAATATCAGGCGTTCGACAACAGTTCAAGTGAGGTTCATTACTTGCTATAATTATTGATGCCTTATTTTCAACCTTAAGATTCTCGCTCATCCCTCTCACAATTTTCTACTCTTCCCTCACAAAGCTTTTCCTTCTCTTTTTGCTCACCATATGGCGTCCTTCTGCGTCTAAACCTGGGGGTTCCCCATATTACTGGGATCCTTCATATTACAGCAGTTCTCTTGTCACCCATGCCCTCGAAATATGGGACGAGGACAAACTAGATCGTGAGTGGGTCGTTAGGAATGTTTTAGGTGGAATGGCGACTGGATTTGGACTTCGGGGTTTGTGGTAGTCTGAATTCCTTGGAATCTGCACTTCACTGAACGATTCCACCACAGTTGTGCTCGACTGCCATCCTGTCTTTACGACAGTGGTGATCCTTGTTGGATGGTTGGCGAAAACAGTTGTTGCGGGGTTGCTCAAGAATTGGGTGGGTGGAGACGAGTATAGCGGGGACCAATGGATGGCGTATAGCATCCCATAGTCTCCCATAGTCTGTTGTGTAGATTTGATTTGGATCGTGGTCTAGTCTAGTCTAGGTGGAGACTTGGAGTAAGGGACCCCTGACACCACTATATGCAATCCAACTGAAATGATGCATACCCATACCCTTCACCACTAACCACAGCGATGCCTGCCGTACCCAGTTCATCTTCTCGCGCCCTCAACGCGATCCTACCGCTTGTTGCGTCGGGGCAGCCCTACGAAGCGCACCAGAAAGCGCGCACCTTCGCTTCACGGTACAACAAGTCTGGGCAGTACGACACTGCCATCGACGTGCTCTTCCAGAGTGCGAGGGAGCTCCTGAAAGTTGGCCAGCAAGGAAGTGGAACAGATTTGACGCTGTTCCTTCTAGATGTATATGAAAGCAAGGGTGAGGTCGTGGATGATGAGTCTCGAGGTATGTGCTTCTGATCCACCGCGTGCAAGGGAATACGTCACTGATTCGATATGCTTAGGGAGATTAACGCAACTCATCGCGCTGACTGGATCATCGGGGTCATGGAGGAAGACGATCATTGATAGATCCATATCGTAAGGTTGTCCACATCGGATCGACCTGGGCTGATCGTTGTAACGCGTTTAGATGGTCAGCAAAGCATGGTGATTGTCCTGCAGGTGACCGGGATTTGCACCACTATGTCGGAGAGCTGCTATACAAAGGTATATATATGACAGTATCTACAAAGTAACCGTTGTGCTGACCATGCTTAGATGGGGCCTTCGATGCGGCGGAGCCTCACTTCCTTGCGTCAGGCAAAAGGGATAGCGCACGTTTACTAGCAAACATGATGTTAGAATGGTCTGCAGCAGGCGGAGCTCCAGGGCTCTTTGCTCTGCGGGGCACACTTCCGTAAGTCAGGACCTCTCGCCCATATTGTTCTCTTCGTCGACCGGTTCATGGCATTCCCATCGCAGATATCTACAGAATGGCAACATCGTCGGAGCTCACACCTTCATCACGCAGTTTATTGCACAGGTGATTTCATCTCGACCCAATGTGCTTTCGCCACTGCAGAAGTCCCCCTTGCCTGTCACCCCTACGAGTGAAATCACACATACGACTGAGCCTTTGCTCAACTTCTGCCAGCTCGCTGTCTTGACATGTCAACGTGCGAGTGGGGAGAAGAATAAAGTGATACGCGAGAGCTGGGTAAGGCTTTGTGGAACATACCAATCTAAAGGTGGCGTCTTAGCGACCAAGGAGGTCCGGGCGGTAAGTCACATAATGATTGCTTGCTTGACAAGGTCAGCCTTTCTAAACACAAACCGCATCATTTAGACACTACAAGAGATAGCAACGTTGTACTTTGCAATTCCTCCGCCACGCACTCAGCCTGACAATCCACTCGGGGCTATGATCTCTTCTATGATGGGCGGTGGGATGCCGGGAGGAGGGGCACCTCCACGGCGGATGCTGTCTCCCGCTGTGAGCGGACCATCGGTACCAGGGCTGGATTAGCCCCCATTCTGAAGCTTCTAATTGGGTGTAATTTGGGCGTCAGCGGGACGAACATGAGACGGTAAGGTAATTGAAAGGGACGTGTTACTGGGTGTCTTCGAGGTCGGTTGAAGCTATGTTCAATGTTCATTGACGTGTTCATGATCCGCCGTGTCAATACGAGAGTGATAGTCTCCAATACCTGGCCTAACGCACGCATATGGCAGTCGATATGTCGTGTCGTAGGGGAAATTGATGCCGTCTGACTCTTTGCGAGTGTGGGTGACACTTACCAGGATCAAGCGGCACCAATTTACCCTGACCCATTGTACATGACGTGGAAGTATGGATCACATTCTGACTATACGGTCTCGGAGAGTATTAGAGCCAGGATAAGTAGTACCGAAGCTATATTGGAAGATCACTTTCTTCGCAAGCGGAGCAAACAAAAATTCCGGATGCGAGATGAAGAGCAAGGAAGAGACAGTACACTATTTCATGATGCCCGCATTACAGACCCCAGAGATGCTCTTAGAGCGAGAACCTTCTGACTCCAAACTCCCTCACTTGAACACATTCACTCATCCCTCCCTCTCTTCCCCTTCGAAGCCTCTCTCCACCGAGCCTTCCACTCCCTTGTCAGCGCACCCTTTTGAGCTTCCCACTGGGAGTGGATTTCGGAGGTATTTTGGGTGCGGGAGAAAGGCTCGCCGCTTCTGTCTTGCTTCCCGCAAGGGAAAAGGGAGAATATGTCTTGAGGTGTATTTCTTGTGTTGGAGGAACGCGAACGGAGGGTTGATGGGAGAGGGAAGAAGAAGGGGAAATTCGGGTCTAGCGTTGGATGTACTTGTGGTTGTTCACGAGGAATGGAGACTGCGTGGGGGAGAGCCAGCGCGTGATCTGGTTGAGTGAGGTGGGGAAGATCTGAAATCCCGAGAATGTCTTCCTCTTCAAAATCGAGGTCGAGATGACCGAGTAATGAAAATCCGGCTGCAGAGGGTCGCAGTCAGTCAAGGAATGAAACAAGGGGCTTTAGACAAGGTAAAAAGGACGAGAAGCAGCACAATAAAACGAGAGGCATAAATAGAACAAACACACACCTTCCTCCTCCCTCGGTGCGAACAGATCTTTTAGCATTGTTTGCTTCTGGTTCTGAGCAGACGGCTCTGACGTGGATGTAGGGCGAGACTGCGATTTGATCGGAGACATCGCCGTGTCTGATCCCATCTCCGTATCCTCGTATTTCGCTTGCGGAACTTCCTCGATCTCGATATCGCCCCCACCCACATCCATCCGTGTCTCAGTTTCCCTCGCCTTGCCTTTACCCTCAAGACGCGCATCTTCAACATCAGACAAGGTCTCCTGTCCACCCCATCCTTCATCCCCGTCTTTGTCGAAAAGGGAGTGAAGGAATGCGAGAGAGGTGAGCTTCTCTTGTGCGAGGGAGGGAATTTCTCCAGTCGCGGCTTCAGTGATGGGTGGACGAGCGGTGGGAAAGGAGGACAGCACTGGTAATGGGAGTGGAGAAACGATAGATTTTGGGACGGGCGGTGGTGGGGACTCGTGGTCATCACCTTCATCCTCGGTGCTATGTGCGCTTTCAGTGTCCTGTTCATTGTCACTGCTCTTGGCCTCTTCAGCATGTCTTTTTCTCGGTATTACGGACCCATTGGCGTGGTCTACAACATCCATTGCGCCCGCTACCTCAGCATCCAACCAGATACCCTTCAGGTGTGTTGAGTCCCAACGCGTCGGATCGATCGTCCGGCGGCGCGCACGCGTAGCGGGAAGTTTGACGCGTTTTTTGCGTCTCCCTGTCCCAAGTTTCCCATCCTTGTCACGCTTCTTGGTCCCTGCACTGGCAAGTGCCCGGGGCGGCTCCAAAGCTTTCTCAGGTCTCATCCTCATGACTCTCACCACACGTCCCATCTCGGTGACCCTCCACCCCCCTCGGGTAAGTGCTGTCTCAGGCGTGATCAGTGACATATCAGGTGCGTGGGTACCTACCTTGGAATTGGCACGGCGTTTTTTGGGTGGTGGAGAGGGGATGGAGGCGAGTCTGTTTTTTCGGGTCAGTGGGCAGTGAGTGAGTTGGAGTGAAGACGCACCGCTCACGAAAATCTGGTTTTGCATCTCCAATACGGAGCTTGGCGCCCTTCCATACTGTTCCACTCAGTACATTTACGCCTGTTCAATATCAACCATAAAAACAAGATTGAAATTGGAAAAAGAAAAGAAAACTTACATCTCGCCAAGTCTGTTTTGTGACCTTCAATCGTCGCGTACCCGAAAGGCCTCAGTTGGCCTAGTGCATCAAGTTTCCCAAAACCATCGAGCGAGATAACCCTGCCAAAGGCGCCGAGTCGCTTTGCAAGGTCAGCGGGTGTGATGGCGGGTGTTGTGAGTCCAGATATGTGCAGGCGTTTTGTTATGGTTTCGGTGGACATGATGATTGCATTACAACAGCCACCTCGGTAGAATTAGTACTTCAAATCAGTTCAAATCCCCCTTTAAAGTTTCAACCCTCCTTTCATCAGCTTCAAACTTTCATCGCGCAACTTTCAAGTTTAAGCCAATAAAATGCAGGCAGCCAATTCAAAAGACAATTTCTCCACCGTCTCGGAAACCATTGGTGCGCTGCAAAACATCGTAAGTGACATATATTAGTTTTATAGCCCTGTCTAAGAGTCCTAACCATTCTCTTCAGCTCGCACGTTCACGAGTACTGTAGAGATACGACACTAGGTTCGTCACGGGTCACAGCCATCAACGAATCGAACCTATTTGGTGTGACTGTCACACCAATTTTTTGGGGGCCGAAGCTAATTTGTGACACGTGGTAAAAACATACAGAAAAACATATGAAAAACATACAAAAAAACATATAAAAAACAACAATGCCTAGCTAGATTCTACCTATTACTTCTCAACTTTACAATAAGATATGAATCACACAAGAAGCCTTGACAAGTACATTGGTACAATTGTGGTACAAGGTGCAGCAATCACAATTTGCGAAGCTATTTTCTATGTGGTCACAGGTCACAGGGTAATTCGAAGCTGTGACACTAAGTGTGACTTTGTCACTAGCTGCACGTGACGAAGCTAGTGTCGTATCTCTACAGTAGTCGTATGTCTATTCCTATATATCGGATGTCATGTTATTGATGAAGACTAGATTCCAGACCTTGAAACCCCATACTCCAGTTCCCCTAATACTGACTACTCTGCAGCTCAAAGACCAGAGCATCAGTGACATTGTCACGGAACGTCAGCAGCAGTTGGGTGCATTTGCGCACGACGTTCAAGGTATGGCGACCGTCATGGGCGGTATTAAAGATCTTTATGAGCAACTCGTCGAGAAGGAGGACGAAATTGTGCAGTCCATGAATTTGCACAAGAGACTTTTATTGGGTTTGACAATCTGGCGCTTGCCAGCCGAGGTCCTATCCCACATTTTCATCCATTGTCTCCCGAAAACCAAGCACTTGTCGCCCGCATCAAACCTGGCTCCTATGCTACTGACAAGAGTGTGCCGGCGATGGAGGGAGGTTGCTGTGGGCATGTCAAGTTTGTGGCGCAGACTGTCTGTTAAAGTCATTCCCGAACATTGGCAGAGGAACGCTTTCTGCTATGACACATGGCTCAAGCGATCACGAGGACGTCCAATCTCTTTAGAACTCCAGTGGCAGGGAAATGTCTCGACCGAGCTACAAAGCCTTCTTCAGCCTTACCTCAAACAAGTCTCGTCCATCTATATCGTATCTTTTGAAACTACCGAGAAACCTGCACTCGTGTTAAAAGACCTCCCAGCACTCCGGCAGCTGAACGTGGTGATGTACGGTCCTTTTGCGCCGGCCCTTGATCAATTCATCCAATGCATGCCATTCACTCTCCGCAGTCTCCAGCTACTTGGGATGTGGTTCGACCTCACGGGGTTATCTGCGTTTAATCCTTTATTATCTCACCTGACAAACATCGAGATCAACATATGCAACCCAATTGCCTGCCTTCGCTTGCTCCAACTAGCTCCCAACCTCTCCTCGTTAACCATCGGCATATCAATCTACGCAACCGAGGCTTTACAACCACTCACGCACACCAAACTTCAATCCTTATGCATCACTTTTGCCGTAGTAGTCACAAACCGACTACCTGACCTGTTCAATGCTCTCTCACTCCCCAGATTACGCGTACTTGAAGCTCGCGAAGTGGCACAATGGCCTCATGAGGCATTGAAGGCATTATTGGAGCGGTCAAATTGTCCCTTGGAGAGGCTGATCTTTGGTGATGGAGTGACGACGGACGAACAACAAGCTGAATATGTTGCCTTGATTCCTTCCCTTGAATATATGTGCGTTAAATAAGTCACAAGAGACTTTAGGTTAATCATTACACATATCGCACACTACTTGATGACACGAACGTTGTGCTGGCAGTAGAAGTATGATGGATGCTTGTAGTACTGCCAGTGTATGCTCGTTCTGCGTTCTCGCTCGCTCAAACATACTTACATTAGTAGTCGGTCACTATATGCAAAAGAGCTCGTACCTTGTACTAGTACGGCATGGTATTAAATTAAAATGGGAGTTCGAGAGGATTAAATTGCATCAACGCCGATCAACAGCAAATAGTAGTGTGTGCATGTTATTGAGGCTTCGCGAACGAAGCGTATACTCCACAACATATAATCTTATGATGACCTTGGAGCGTCGTCCACCCGCGTGTATATTATATATAGATCAAAACATCGACTCTAAATCGTACCCATTCATGCGATAATAATGTAGGCGAGCACCATACGACTCCACGCCCCATATTCAAAACATTGATATGCCAACTGCGGGCTGCATGATGAAATTAGTGTTGTGCATTTAGCAATCAGTTTTCGTCAGTCACCCTAGGCCCTTACCACATCTCTCGCATTAATGCTCTCAGACCCAAGTCCCCAGGTCGAATTAACGAGGTGAAGACACTAATTATTTCATTTGGAAGCCCTGACTCGAATGAGTGTCGCCAAAGTGGGAGTGTGAGAGGAAATGTGAAGTGAGAAAATTTGTCACTGTTCTTCACGTACGGTCCTGCTACAGGTAGAGAAAGAAGCGTGAACTCAGCAGTGGGACACCACCAAACACGCGAGCCACGATGAACTCCAGATTCCCCAAGTACTTGGACCACTAGGTCGACAACATGATCCCAAAGCTCGCAGAGGATGCTAACAAGCTTGCTTTGACAATCAGAAGCACCAAATTGCTCTGCGAGGGACTGAAACTCGGAGGACAGCTCAAGGACTTCAATCAAGTCTGCGTGGTATCGAGTGGAACGTGGACAGGATTTTGTGCACTGAAGATAATCAAGGCGTCACAGCCATACTGGCTGGACGATAGTGACAAGACCTTCTTCAGTGGCCTTCTATAGGTCGGAGAAAGGGGGAGGCGGGAGACAACGAGCATCATTTCCTTCAGATGCGGAAGCGGCGAGTGTGCCAGCAGGATTAATGGCAATGGCTTTGATATTGCCAGTGTCGCCCGTCCGGGAATCGGGTCAATGTATCCCACTCCTGCTATGACGAGATGAGATGAGATTGATGTAATGGTGAAGAATGTTTTATAGCCGCAGGGTCGAGTGGGTATACTCGTGGCACCTGAATTCCAACTAGAGTGGATGTCCTTGCGATCCACTTGAACGGGACCATAAGTGACAGATGAAACTGTTGGTACTACCACACACCGAGCCTGATCAACGATAACGGGGCTTGTTAGTTTGATGGGGCGACAAGTCACTGGATTTGCAGAGACAGTCTTTAAAAATGTGGGATAGGACTTCAGTTGGCAAGTCCGAGTCATGGAAGCGTTTTAGCTCCGGATCGTGTCAGCGAGGAAATAAGGTCAGGAACGTAACCTCCTGGACAAACGAACATCCCGATGGTCCCCCCTGTGTATATCACCAATACTCTTGGTTTGTCCGAACGCGGTTCCGTCGTCCATTCGTTATCGACCTAGGTAAATTTACTCTTATGCTCGTTTAGAGTGTTTCTGTCAGAAGAATAAGAATTTGAGGCATGTCTGCGTGTATTATAAATGTTGTACAAAAGTGGTGGTGACTAGGTGATGTGCACGGTGCTTCGGCTTTTTATAGCGTCCTGACACGCGTGAGGATAAACATAGTGAGCATCGCGGCAATGGCCTGGCCTGACACAAATGGAACCTGTTACGAAGCGAGTTCAAACGACTATGTATTAGCTCTGTCTCGTGGAATTCAGTAAGTACTAGCCAATGTTTCCCCCCGTTTTCAATTATAAACAGTGTCAGATCACAGACAGCTTACCATAAACGAGCTATGTCTCCCGCGACGCCGACTGTCAGTGAGGAAGTTATGTCTTCTGATTCTGAATCCCCTGCGATGCCAATTCCAAAGCATCAATTTGAGGGCCATCAGAATGCTGTCCAGGATTTCGTCTTCTTGCATGACAACGTCCACATCGTGAGTGGTTCGTGGGACGGCACGATGCGCAAGTGGAACTGCGACACAGGACTTCTGGTCGGGGAACCCTGGAAAAGTGAGGGCGGAATCATATGGGCAATGGCACTTTCACCGGACGGAGAGACGATTGCATGTGGGAGGGAAGACGGAAGCATTCAGCGATAGAAGACCAACGGAAAGATGATTGAAGGCGTTTGGACGGGGGAGTAAGGTCACTGTCGTGGTCTCCTGTCGGAGACCATATTGCAAGCGGGTCCAATGATGGAACAATCTTAATTCGAAAGGCAAAAAGCGGAGATATCGAGGTGGGCCCAATAGAGATGGAGTATGGCAAAGTGGGCGCTCTTGTGTATTCACCTTCGGGTGACAGAATCGCATCAGGCGGGACGAACACGATTTGTATCTGGGACACAAAAACAGGCGAGCTCGTTGCCATCCCCGTCAACGGAGGGGAGTCTTATGTGGTGTCATCTACGTTGGTGTGGTCGCAGGACAGCGCAAAACTTTATGTCCCCTGGAACAATTTCACACGTGTTTTCGACATTAATAATGCAGGCGTAGAACTTCCTCAGTTCCAACTCAAGCATGATAAATTGGTTATTTCTGCTGCCCTTTCACCCAAACACAATGTATTAGCCTGTGTGGGCGATTCTGGCGCTGCACAGCTATGGAAAACAGAAGAGATTGAGTCCTATCTATCACCCGGGCCCGGCCAGCCAAGCAGCCAGGGGGATTGCAAAATCCTCGCAGAACACTATCGCCTCGAGCACATATATGGCCTGTATTCCGTCGCACTTTCACATACACACAATGTACTGGTGTGCATGAGCTGTGGAGGTATCTCCCTTCAGCCAATCGACCAGCCGTTCGACCATGATGAGGATGACAACTCCCTTACCGAACGCCATCGCTTCCACAACATGGATTCCGTCGCACTTTCACATTCACACAGTGCACTGGTGTGCATGAGCTGTGGAGGTATGCCCCTTCAGCTAATGGACCAGCTGTTCGACCATGAGGATGACAACTCCCTTACCGAACGCCATTGCTTCACAACCTGGATTCCGTCGCATTTTCACCCAAACAAAATCCACTGGCGTGTGTGGACGACGACAGTATTGCAAAGCTATGGGATCCACCATTCCGTCAACCACAACCACTCGGACAGCCATTCAGTCAGCCATTCAGTCAGCCATTCAGTCGGCCGTTCAGCCAGCCGTTCAGCCAGGATGATAGAAACACCCTTCTGTGTGTATCATTCTCTCAGGATGGGAGATACGTCGCATATGGCGGATACGACAACAAAGTCACTTTGTGGATGGTGAATGAGATAGCCCCGGAGCTTTCGGTACGTGCTATCACAACCATACTTCAAGGTGACAAGCTGCACATTAATAATCCCGATCCCAGGCACCACCACCGTCTTGCCTTGAAGTTAGTACCTTGCATTGAATTACACCCCTTCCCTTACTCACACAACTATTGCAGGCCGATGCTACACAACCTCTCACAGAGGAGGGGGGAGATGATCCATACAGCAACTTTCTCCAGGTAATTCTCGTCCTTTTTTTGCGTACAAAGGGCACCAGTATTGATGATGAGAACTTGTAGTCATCCCAGCCATGTCCTTCGGCACCATCTGGTCCATCTCGTCGTTTCCAGGGTCCCTGCCCATCCTCTGCTCGCCGCCTCTGGAACTTCCTCATCCCTTCTCGACATCGCCTGACAGCAAGTGGGTCCATTAATATTGGGCTACAACAAAGCCCAAAGCGCAGTCACACGAGCCCGCAGCCCGTAACAGTCTCTGCCGGAAGAAAAACAAAGGTAAGCATTGTATCTCGTGTCCCTCGTTCTGCTATGTACTTAACTGAACCTGGAGAGGGTCTACATAGCGCGCCCCCCTGCGAAAAATAATGCTCAGGCTGGTCAATCGTTCTCATCTACAGCTCAGCCTGTTGCGCAGCCAAACCTGACGCCACAGCCACAACCTCACCATCAGGCAGCAACACAACAACAGCCTCAAGAAGAAGACTATGGTTGCTAGGGCAACTTTTGCCTCGCCCTCTGGTGCATCCCACGTCGCACTCGTCCAGCTGTCTCCGCTGCTCAGCCTGTTGCCTCGTGATGTTACTTTTTCTGTCACTTCCTGTTCCTGTATCTCCATCTATGTGCAATTTCTTTGCTTTGGTGGTGCTTGATCTTTGGATACGCGATTTGCGCTTACTCTTTTGCTTTGCTGTAATATGTTATTTTTGTATGGTGCACCAGGGCAGTCTGGAGCAGTCCCTCCGTTGGTGTGCCAGGTGTCCTAGAGGCGCAGTGGCTGGAGTCCAAATTTGTTACAGTTATGCTCAGTTATGGTCCTCGATAGAAGATATTCTAGAACATCGCCTCCCACCATCGAGGGTTTGGCCCTTCAAGCTTCAAGCTTCAAGTTGGGTTTCCCTTGCAGCCCGTGCCCAGTCCAACGGTATCTCGTTGACACTTCATTCCAACTGTTAGTAAGCAACATGTTCGGCATTTGAATTTCAAAAGCACCAGCATTACTTATGTCTGATGTGTCCCCCAAGAGTACTTGACCAGCTCGCTCAGCATTCCAAGTTTTTTTTTGAGCCCTCTAGAATTCTGTCTCCAGTAGTCGAGGACTCGTGGACCTTTGATGGTCTAACTTCTCTTCTCTCGAACAGGCCGCGTACCCCAGGCTAACTTTTGGCAAATTAAAATGACGAACTACATCGATCGCGATGATGAAATCTTCAAAGACCAAATCGGAGGCTAAAGACAACTAGGTTCTTTAATGCTTTACCATCAACCAATCCCACAACTTCAGCCAACTTATCGTCCTGGTTTGATCCTGTTACACCCGCCAGGTAGTAGTGATATCTAATTCGTCCACTGGTCCGCACAATGCAGCTACGCTTGCGTCTGTGAGTGCCTGATACGTATGGGCTGACAACATAGGTAAGGATTAAACCGAAAAGTGTACAGTGTTTCTCGAGTCGTTGAGGAGAGAACGAATCCCAGGGAGTTTAAATTTGACACTGTAAACAAGTGTAAACAAAATTCACGTTAGGAAAAGCGGTCAAAAAATGACAAAGCTTTCGCGCGTACAAACAGCGGATGAAGAACTCGACTTCGACTGCATGATGGATTTAGTGTGGTACATTTGCAACGGGTTTCATTGGATTATGTGTTGAAGGTGCGCGCTGGCAGCTAGGTTGAAGTCAGGATTCATGCAGTCATTAACGGTACTTCCCACTCTTCTTTCCCCCATGTCGCTATCTTAAGCTGGAGATGGTGTTGTATCTACACCAGGTATCAATTACGGGGTCTCAACTATGATGTCTCTGGCTATGAAAACTGGTGGCTGTCACCACCACACCAACTCCACGGTGCAAATCGAAAATGCTGCACTCACCATGACAGCATGTGAGAATAGGATTTGAAACAAGGTGACGAAATCACGAACATTTCTATGTATATGTTCTTTCATCTTTTGCGGCGTTCGAGTTCCGCCTGTGCAAATGGGTTATGATCAAATCGTTCTACGTACGTTGAGCCCCACATCTTTAAATCATTATTTATTCCATGTACAGGCTGACAACACTGGCTATTAGAATGGAAATCAACGATATAAGATATCTACTAGTACCTGTAGTGAATGACTCCGATAGAAGGGAAGACACTGCCGCGCCAACACTAACTGATTCTGCCATGTGCGGTGACCAGTGGGATCGAATTTTCAGTATCCAATCACTTTCGCATGACGGGCATTTTATTCAAGGCCCGATGCATCACTTCATGATATCATATCCATTGGCAGGAACGGATATCATCCCTCGATCTCATTTCGGTCATACAAGCACTGGATGGTGGTATATCTAGCACGAATATCATCGTTGTATGTTCACCAAGTTCCCCGCTCCCTCGCATCGATCCTCTAACAGCATGACCCTGATCTCAGACGACCCTATTTATTGGCCACTCATCAACTCTGAGCGTGTTAACAGCTATTTTGTAGGTTCGTGAAGAGCAGTCAGAGTTCGGCGCTCATGTCTCAATCTGACCTTGATTGTGGTTTTCCAGTTGCCGCTAGTGTTGGAGTGGCGTATGATTGGGGTGAGCATCATAACATTAGAGAATTGCTGATTTCCTACAAGTATTTCCAGCCCTTATCTTCGGACAAGAGGTATGTTGATCCTATGACCTGAGCAGCCATCTCGCTAAGAATGGTTTGTAGGTCGAACTGGTCTGGGTGAGCACAGTTCCACGCCAGAAGAACAATATTGATTTGCGACAGAAACAACGTTGGTCCTTGATGACCGTTCTCTATCTGAGTGTACGTACCTTGCCTGTTGTGAATTTCTGCTGACTTGACAATATCCTAGGTACGCTATCTTGGAATTTTATATGCTGTGTATGTTCAGAAGGCTTGACAATTGGTGTCATGCTAATCTGCTATCTCTCACTATCAGCCTGAACATACCGAGTAAGTCTTCTCGATTTCACCGTGCTTGTTTCTTCTGACCAGTGGCATACAGGCAGTGTTCCGACGATTTCGTTGACAGATGCAGTGAGTCTTCTGCACCGATGCCTACTATTCCCATTCAATTAACCGCGACACCCTGTAGGGGTGAGTGTCATTCTTGACGAGCTTCTTCGTTTATTATCATGACTACTCCAGATGTGAGTCTGTTTCTAGTGTGTGATTCACCCAAGGCCCATCACTCACCAGATTTCTCAGGCCGGATTCTGTTCTTCGTGTGGGATTGGACGAATATTGTGGCCTTTCCAATGCTATGTGGTGAGTTGTGCAGTTAAAAGACCTATGATATTGAATTGACCAAAACACGTTGCAGTCATCATGATCACTCGGTTACATGCCATGTATCAACGATCCAGAAGAATCCTGATATTTCTTGTCGTCGTGTGCTTGGCTGTCAACATTTTCGACGTAGTGGTCGCCGTAATGTCAATGAGGGGTATTTCAGGGGGTACGCTCAATTGTGAATGAAAACCGTGCATGGCGCTCATTGATGAACACAAGAGGAACTCATTCTCTCTGGCACCTATGCGTGCACGATTGGCTATGCAGACAATTTCTCACTTCTGGATTCCATTACCTGGATACTCGGCACTATCTGGGAGGTCCTCGCGCTGTGTCTCGCAGTCTGGATTGCTGTAAAACACTTCCGTGAACTGCGACAATATTCGGCAGGAGGGATTATCGGCGATTGTTTCACGGTGTTGATAAAATCTCACGTGCTTTACTTTGCGAGGTGAGCTCATATTGTGAATATGGTTCCCTTTTCCGCTGAATGATTGAATGTGCTAGCTTTGTTGCTCCGTCTTGCTTCTACCTCATTATTGATTTGTCTCCGACGCTCTTCACGGTATGTCAATCTTTCACTGACCTCTGCATGCGACCGCGTTCATCATTTCTATAGGACCGATTTTCCGTCGAAATACAGATTCTTCTTGGTATTACTCAGATTTTGGGAGCCATACAGTTCTTTGTGCTGGGACCACGCCTCATCCTAAGCGTTCGGGAATATAACGCTCGGCTCGTGGCAGACTCTGACGCAGCAACAGCCATGATCTCAATCGCTTTCCAGGAGCGCGTGCATATATCGACTGACAGTGGCGTGTAGCACGGGAGATGCTCGATGAAGTCAACGATGGTCTGGTGCTCTGCAGGGAGCAGGAGATTTTGATTTTTTTCTTGATTTTCAAGTTGCGTCGTGGTACTTATTTATTTTGTGGTGCAGAGTGTATTTCAAGGAAAGATGGGTCTTGGCACATATTTCGTCGTAATATGTATTCAAGTTATTTTTTCCGAAGAATGTTTGAAAAAGACAGGACAAGGTGTTGAGTCAGACCTAGGCCAACCTTAGGCCATTACTATATCTTTCGCATTCGCGTTCGCAGACTCAAGTCCCAGTTAGCGAGGCGAAGACGCTGTTGTTTTCATTTGGAAGCCCTGGCTGGTGTTTCTCAGTCAGATCCTTGTGCACAGAACGAGAAGTTGTAAATTGATTGAATTTGCGAGGCTGCCAGTATTTAAGGAAAGGGGTTGTTATGCATGAGCACCTGGGGATGCAAGGAGCAACCATGAAGGTTCCATCATACGGAGCTTCTTCGCACGTTGAGAACATGCATTCTCCTCTTCGTCAAAGGAGACGGATAGGGAAGTCATGACATGTGTCCCTTGTGGAATATAGGGTGCTCGATGGGCGTAGCTGCTTTGGTTGCACTCGAGGGTTGTATGGAGGTGACTTTGGTGGGGAACTCTCAGGTTGCCGACTTCTTTCCACCCACCTGGCCACTTCAGCATCACCCTGGTGTGTTGCACTGACCTGCACCGTGGCTTAGGCACCCCGGGCCGGCCGACATCAACTCGATACTCTTGTGGCTCCGTAAGTTCGGGTGCGAGATGAGTGGGTATGTTCTACTTGTAGAAAATAGTCATATCTATGCCCTGACAGAGTCAGATATGGCCCGTCTGAATTAATTATGCACGGTGCCAATCGCTGTCCGGGGACGTCCTACGCAGCCAACGACATCCCATATCCCATGCAGTGCTGGAAGCTTCAAGTTGGTGACGAGCAGTATATGTACATCAACCTTTGTCTCCATATGATATATGAATGTACTATTAGCAACAATTGGTGGAAATCAAATCTGCAGATCGGTGACTTCAACACTCTCACTCTCCTCGTCCCCTTTCCGCGTAGTGTTACTTAAACCACGCGTATTTGCCGTTCGCCTCATCTCCTCCACAGGCGTCGCTCGCCTCCTGCCAAGGAATACGCGTCCTCCAGGCGAATCCTCTAATGATCTCACCATCACATCCTTCTCAAACAGATACTTGATATCCTCCAATGCATACCCCATCGTCTCAGGCAGCAAGAAATACACCCATGCTGCCATGATCATGCAGCACACGCCGAAGAGCAGGAACGTTCCATACGAGATCTTCTCCAGCATCACCGGCGTCAGGCGCGATATTGTGAACGACAATAGCCAGTTCACGGAGATTGCGATAGTAAGTGTGGCCGCACGGAGATGATTGGGAGCGATTTCGCTTGCCACGATCCATGGTAAAGGTCCCCAGCCGAGACAGAAAAATACACCATAGAGGTAGATGGCGACGATAGACACATAACTCCCGGGAACAATATTGCTCTGCGGGTGGACAGCGCCGAAACCGGCGATCCAAAGCAGCGATAATCCTTGCCCCAGAGCACCCACGAAGAGACACCTTTTGCGTCCCCAGCTGTCTACAGCAAATGCTAAGGTAAGACCAACTGCGACGACTTTCACGACACCGTAGATCCCCGTTGCAAATAGGCCAGCTGATGTACCGGTAATACCAAGCGCAGCAAAGATCTGTGGGCTAAAGTAGTTGGCAGCATCTGCACCAGTCCATCGCTGGAAGAAGGTGGTTATGGAGGGGATCAAACAACGAAGCACAATTTGACGCGACTCTCCCATCATGCGGAATTGGGCAAGCAAAGATAATTTCTGCTTGCCGGTAAAGTCCGCTTTGATCTCGTCCAGCGTAAGAAGGACGGATTTATCATCGACTGACGTTCGAATAACGTATGCAAGGGTCCCCGCTGCCTCGTCATAACGTTCCTTCTCAACCAACCAACGGGGTGACTCAGGCTGTGGAAGCATGAGGAGTACGAACAGGATGCCGGGCACAAGCTGGACTATTAAAGGCATTCGCCATTGCAAGTCGCTGTACGGGATGTTGATAGAAGCGCTGTAGTTCACCCAGACTGCAACAAATTTCCATTAATCCGAAGTCTGCTTTATCTGAATATACACGCACAGCTCAGCATCATCCCGATGTTGTCAGAGAACTGGACAAGTCCGGTACACCTCCCCCTAATGTGCTTGGGCATGCACTCTGATATGTATGAGGGCGCCAAAGCAGATATCATGCCGACCCCGATGCCAGAAACGAAACGGCTGAAAAAGAAAAGTCGGAGAGCAACAACCCGACTGCTTCCAAGGCCAATGATAGCCTGTATCAAGCTTCCAATGATGTATATAACCCCCGAGGCAATTAGGGATCGTTTTCGCCCAAAGCGACTGGATATCCAACCAGTTGACAAGACACCGAAACTGTAGGTTTTGATGCACCCAAATCAGCGACGAAGCATTGAATATTCATAACAACGTACAAAGCTCCTGCCTGCATAATCGACACAATATTTCCATTGAAATTAGCTTGAGCAGATGCGGACATCATGTTGATTCCAAAGTAGCTCTGGAAAGACTTCAGGGTTAAAATGCCACCCATGAGTCCAGTGTCCCAGCCGAAGAAGATAGAGCCCATGGATGCAGACAAGGCAATGGTATATGCATTACGATATCGTGAAATGTCCGCCAGTGCGTCTTTGAAACCCATAGCGGAAAGTAGCAGATAAGAGCAGGTGCTTCCGCCCTTATATTATGTTTCGCATTCCTATCGTCATTGGTCAGAAAATGAATCCAGTGATCACCTGGTCTTCACATTTAGGCAAGAAGTTAAACATAGATACAGGACGATACTCACCTGCAAGGATGTAAAAGGTACAAAGTGGAGATAGTCTACCGGCATGCACAAGAGGCGAGATATGAAAGAGCGGAGAGCGAAGCACAGCAGCGCCAAGACAGTGCACTAGGTCATGAGATGGGTCCTCCCTCCCATGGATGCTGACTCTAGGTGACAGGACTAAGTCCATAGTCCAATCAGATTCAGTTGATGATGCTGGTGTGGTTGTCCCGTGATGATTCGAGTTCAAGTATCTCGATAAGCATCATAAGACATCGAGTCGGAGTTCAAGCCTGATCATGAGGCCCGGCGTGTAGTGGCTCGTGAAAATGAGCGCCTCCATTTTTTCGTAGGTAGACCAATAGAATACAGTCCCTTCTCATTCTGACTGAAGCTCTGTAAGTATCAAGTAGAGCATTCGAAGGCTTGATCAAACAAAATAACTTAAATAACTGATGTATTTATGTAATTATAATTATTTTATGTAAAAAGGTGGTTCAACCACGAGCGAGTGACCTTTAATTCGCCTTAGTTTATATCCTGCGTGTGTGAGTTATAAACTATGCCGCCGGTCGGCTTACATGTCCTAGTTTGAGCAAAAGTCCTCGGAGGTTGAGGGCAACTCTACGCTGCACTTGACCCGCTTCCAGAAACCCTTCCTGCCTCATCTTCATTACGCTTCTCTGTATTACTTGGTCTCATGGCCATCGGATATGGCGAGTCCATCTCATGCG
The DNA here is from genome assembly GCF_016758775.1 of Suillus clintonianus. Lineage (NCBI taxonomy): Eukaryota > Fungi > Basidiomycota > Agaricomycetes > Boletales > Suillaceae > Suillus > Suillus clintonianus. Next base: position 33,128 of record NW_024539273.1, on the reverse strand, counting down.
TGGACGCTTGTGAAGGATTCAAATCTTGATAGTGCATCCTGCAATGGGCATCAGTAAATTTAAATTTGAGCGAGCATAAATATTTTACTTACCATTTCAGCATGGCGTAGAAGACAGTTCCTAGCAGGGAGCCGAGGAAGGGTCCGACCCAGTACTACGAGGGCAAAGTTCAGGTCCGCGCCCGTGAAAAAAATGATTTGCTTACCACCCAGTGGCTAGAGGAAGGAAACCCAGTGACGACAGCGGGTCCAAATGCACGTGCCGTATTCATAGCTGCGCCTGTATAAAAGACGGCCCATCTGCACGATTTCAGTCATATTATTACATAGCGGGGTAGATGGCTTACAGTTGCCCAACGAACAGTGTCAGGCCAATGCCAATCTGATGCAAAATGTTCAGCATTATTTATAGTGAGACATACTGACCATCCGTACCGGTGCAAACGGAGTAACCTGGGATTTCTCAGCGGCAAGCATCAGAACGGCCATCACCAGCGCTGCTGTGAGGAACATTTCGATGAAAACGCCTTGAGCTGGATTAATTCCCTGTTGTAGGAATGTGCTATCATGAGGCGCAGAGTTCGTTCGTTAGAATCGGCGGAATCAATGCCACAACAATCACTTACTTGACAGCCAGAGGTCCAGGGGTCAACGCGAGCAACAATGCCGATGCAGCAATGCCTCCAACCAGCTGTGCGATGCAGAACAACACAAATCTGACGGGGGTTATCACTCCCACGAGATACAGTGCGAGGGTGATATTGGGGTTAAAGAGGCCACCGGTGATCCTGTAGAACAGCCAAGCGGAGACCAGAAGGCTGAAACCCATGGATGTCGCGATGTACATCACGTGTTCGATGGTGGTGCCGCTGGACTCAGCCTCGTCCTTGGCGGCCTGAATACCGCCAAGTCCTAGGAGTAGAAACAATGTTGTCCCGACGAACTCGAGTGCAGCGGCCTTGCAATCTAGCTTAAAGGTACTGAACAGGCCGCGCGTAGAGTAACGAGAGGGTGATCCTGCTGTTGAAGACATGTCGCGTTGTGCGATGAAGAGCTTGTACGATGGGGAACAAGTTGCAACCTGTTGGAACTCCTTCAAATACTGATACTTGCCCGCCTGTGCATCGATAGCGCCCCGACATCCTATGGTTGTAATGTAGAACGAGTCCTCTACATCCAGTTATTCATGTTGGCAGAAGTCCTTGCATGCATCATAACATCTAGTGATGCATGAATGGAGCCGCCGTATGAAAAAATAACTACCAATTTTCTGCTCTACAGGTAAGTTGGAATAGATTTCGTACGGCAAGACGCACAATATCAAAATGTGTGTTGATGTAGCCACTGTGTCCAATGTCTTGAGGGACTGTCGAATCCTCTAGCGAATGCTGGATCCCCAAGCCAGTTGTCGCAAAGGGACAAAAGATATCTGTGCCAACAATCCGTATCGGTGAGGGGTCTAACATTGATCGTGTCAATAATCCTTCGAATACGTCACTGTCGAGAGTAGTGAACGCCATGGAATGTATTGTGTCTTGTCATGTCAGGTACTATCGATCACGTCATTGAATTGAATGAAAGTTTTCATATATGGACGGAAAACTGGCGTGTGGAGAACGTATACACCGATCAAATCAAGTCGGAAAACTGACGTGCTCACCACAACGAGAGCAGTTGGGCCCAGCACTTTCGGGTGTGGCCGCGATCGAAAATAGGAACACTTCGATTAATGGACATGCAGCTTAGGGATACCAGTCCAAGAGTTCGCGAAGCAACTTTAAGCGGCATAAATGCATTACCGCGGAACAGGGATCTGCGGAGAAAAAGTTGCCAGAAAACGAGGCGTGTGGAGCCACCTACATCTAAGGCACCAAATCGGCTTTGCTGGCAGTCCGACCCAAACCAAGGTCACGGGAATATCATCGGCGCTGGAGCTATAGGTGAGGCAAAATTGTAATTAATCCGAGAGAAGAGGATGAAAGGCAACACTTGACCCCTATAGTTCCAGCGCCTCGTATGCACCCTAGAGAAGAATCTAAACCACAACTATGAACGGCATTAACGAATAGTGGTAATACAACTAAATATGCATACTTATTGGAGCGATATTACTGCGCTCTCGTATAATCCCCTTGGTTGCAAGATTACATGCAAATTTCCTTGCTGCATTCGGGAATATAGCACCCCCTATGTATGGCTTCTCGAAAAGTGTGCTCGGCGCACGGTATGGATAAAGTGGCACTTCTCGTCGATGACTCGATTCCCGAGTTAATTAATTTGCTCGATTTACGTCTTTTCCTCATATATCGTTAAAGATATCGGCTGTTATTTGAGTATTAGATCCGCGACGTAGAATGCTGTTATGAACTTCTCAATACTCAGTTAGATAGGTTTTGTACCGATAGCTCGTGCACCGTACTAACCAAGATCCTATTCGCTCCATCCCTTATTGGACCTCATCTTCTTCACGGCGCTGCGTTTATTCTTCTCCAGTCTCCTTCGACTGTCGTGTGCCTTTTCTAGATTGGCGACCCTTTGTCTTTGTTTTGCACTGGGTTCGCTGGTAATAAAGTTTTTTGCAGCGTCCATCACGATAGTATGCATCTTGAGAAAAGAAGTTCTGTTTAACTTGAGATAAAGAATCGACAATTCAAACAGACTTTGCTCAAGGAATCATCGATATTTCGTGCTTGCGAACGAGACACAGTAGATGAAACCAGTAAAGAATGCGATGTTTTGACGTAGTACGGCTTGAATGAAATTGTTTCAGCCTAACGATTGCTTGCCAAGTGATCCAAATTACCGTCATCACGAGGCTCTCGCGCGCCCACATTGGTATCCAAGGTGCGTCTATATGGCAGCGCGCGGAAACCTTGGTTTCCACTTTGTTGACATTCTAACCCGTATCAATTAAGCACACCGCACTCTCATACACGGAAAAACGCACCTGTCCTCCTGGACCAGAACTGCGAGAGAAAGTAAGCTCGACAAGACTTTTCGGGACGGTTTTTGCTTCTTCGAACGAGCGAAGCCAAACCTTTGCACCTTCCTGGTCTTCTGCGCAGGATAGGGAAGCGGTCGAGGGAGGGATTGGAAGGGTGTGGATCAGCCGGCACCTCCGAGTCCAGGTGGTTGTCAGTGCATACCACGACACTCTTTTAATTCGAGAAATCATAATTATACCACTTCCAACATTGATATGAAAGAATAGGTGCTCGTGAGTGAAAGCAAAGTGCGGGTCACCCTGATCAAGAGGTTTGGATGTAAATATACGTCAAGTGCAGCTCAAGCCTGAGGCGCATTACATAAATCCGAGTAGCGGCCGTCCCGGCTTCCTGCCAAATGATCAGAGTACAAGTTATCACTCCCAACCCTCCGAGTCCAGCATATCTCGTATAAAGCATCATGATTTGCCTACGACTGCGATTGCGACTACAAGTCCAGTGGAGCGCTGGGCCACCAGTGTGGTTCGTATTGGCCGTGGGTATTTGTGTGACGCTCACCTAGGAACACGTGTCTTCTTGTTTTCATTGGGGTTTCAAAAATTCACCTTTGGGGTATCTCCAGTGGGAGGTTCATCTTTTCCAGCATGTCGCTAACACCTGGAACTCAGTCGCTGGAAGGGTTCAGTGCAATTGGCACTGGAATTTATCTCCGGGATATCCGTGAGCAATGCCAGGATACTACATCGCCAAAGTGAGTTGATATCCATGATAGCACAATAGCTAACACGTCACGGGACATCCTGTAGCGTTATTTTGATATTCGGATGGAGTGGGTCCTTACTCTTTGTGTTCTTGAAGTTCTTGTCTAACGAGTCGCGTCTATAGTGGGAGCACAACTCAGGCATTTGCAAAATTATACCCATGCATATACCAAGTTATATCCAAAGGCATCTCAAATTGTTGTTCGGTGCAATCCCGACGTATTCTGGACCACAACCGGTACTAGGGTGAGCACCTCACATTAATTGCTTCTGTTATCTTGTCACCTTACACAATGAAAAGGAACGGCGCCTCATGCCTGTAATCGATGCCTTAGAAGCACTGCATTGTCTCCCATCTTCTTCTCCTGCCCAACCACCTCCCCGCATTCTCACTCACGTGTTTTCCAATGGTATGTTCACCCAGGCTGAATGCGGAACAAGCTGATCATTGTATGCACCACTAGGAGGCTCCCTGCAAATGACGCTTCTTGGAAACATGCTGAAGCGGAAATATGGTTCTGCATTAATTCAAGGGTTCATCAAGAGCGCGTTGATCCTTGACTCGTGTCCAGCAGTGGGTAACCTAAGAACAATTAAACTCGCTTTCAGCGCGGTCTTCCGGAACCCAATTCTCCGGTTCATCGTACTCAGCATGATATACACCATGCACTTCGTCGGCCTCGGCCTCTCTCTGCTATTGGGTAAGCGAATAATGTTGATGGAAAACCTCCGGATCGAAATGTGGAATCCCCGTGTCCTGCCTTGGATGGGCCTCCACACACCCCGCCTCTATCTTTTCTCGCGCAAGGATAAATTGATTCCGTGGCAAGATGTCACGCAACATGCTGAGATTTCGAAGGAGCGCGGAATGGATGTACATTGCGAACTGTTTGAAGAGAGTGAGCATGTGGCACATATCCGGGTCGAGCCAGAGAGGTATTGGTCTTCAGTCCAGGTGATTTGGGCGGCCGCAATCTCGAAGGAAAAAGATGAAGATAAGAGGATACTTAATTGATTATAGATTTCTGTCAGAAAATCATAGATAATGCGTCCACGTATTGGTTGACGATGTCATAGTTGCGATTTGCTGCGAGCACCCTTCCAACTACATAGAGCTGCAGTTTACTTTTTCAGGCTGACTATACATTGCAAGATGTTCCTTCCATGGTCTCCGTCTTCCATATCAATGTTCTTTCCTGACTTCCCACTCTATACGATGTGTCATTGCGTGCTGACTGGGATATGCGAACCTGCGAAGGCTTCATAAAATATTGGTTTCCCCTGTCAATCTCACTGATTGCCGCACCACAGATTGTTGGGGGGTAATCGTAGGTGATGTTCCCGATTGCGATGCGAATAAGTACCATGTAGAAGGTAACCGAGATTATCGGCGTCATCTATTTGGTCCAGGCTCAGCGATATTTTATCATGGGTGTCAACGGTGATACTCACCATGTCTGCTATAACATACTGTGCATTATTTGACCGAATGAAGCATATTAGCATGGGCAAGAGCGCCGCAGAGTATAGTAAAGCGGCATCCACAAGCACGCGCACTATATGCATCAAAGTACCACTCGTGCTAGCACGGATTGCAGAGAGATTGCGTTCAAATGTCCAGATACGATATGCCAGTAATCCTGGACAAATTCAGGTTGTTATGGGACTTCGACATCGCGTTCACACAGAACCTTACCTGAACTTATCAAATTAGTTGAAAGTGTCAAGGTAAAGAACGCCATGACCCATTGTTCAGTCTGATTGGTGTAGATGTTTCCGTCGTCAATCGTCCGCAAAGCATTGTAGGCTGCAGCGGTACCAGACACTTCGACGCAAAATCAGAACATACGACTCCATGAACACCATTGAGATCTAACCTGCGGCGCCGCACCACATCATGCTTGGTAGGATGATAACCCACACGGATCGCCAAACGACATGACAGCGATAGATCTTTCCCCAGACAATGTATTAAGCCCAGAGGGTTTAAGCTGGCCTATAAAATTTGGACATACCACCACCCCATCGCCAAGCAGTGTTTGCAAGGCGTATATTGCATTCTGAGTCACATAAGTTTTTTGACTAATATCTTGGAAGAATACCACTGGTCCGCCGGGGAACGTGTCACGATACCTCACCAGTCCGTCTTCGAGACGAATGATGTCCACTACCATGTGCTTGAGAGAATTCAACAGATGGAATCGGACGTAAGAGGCGGCCTCACTGCGGTACTCAGTATCAACAACAGTATTGCGACCACAGTCATCGGGCGATTGATGTCCCGTGGGCCATGTTTGTGGGCCAATGCCCAGATGGTACCCATGAACATGAGAACTGAAAAGCCTGAGGATCTCTAGCTGAGTGGGCATGGGACGGAAGAACAAAATGCGACACACACCGTATAAAATGCCTTCCAGCACTGTGGAAATCAGGGTAGCCTCATCTATCGTGATTCCTGTTGAAGCCATGGCGAAAACGATGGTTGGGATGAGAGAGGGTGTTCATATGATGAGGCGCTGCTCACGCTCCAGAATTATGATTGATTGTACTATTGTAGGTCACATCTGATATGGTGAGGCTGCTCTTCGGCGTCTTTCATCAAGGAGAGAACTTTGCTATAGTTAGTACACCAGTGTCGCAGGGAAATCGACTCGGAATTCCCCAGGCTAGTGTGAACCATGCTGCGTGTTGTCAAAGAAATTTAGAGCTTGGCGCTCAGTGGCAGCCTTGTGACGCGAGCGCTGCCGTCGATGACGGTTAACCATAAAAATATAAACGTAAAACTTTGCTGTTAGACTTAAACTGAGGTTTACCACGTGACAGACGCGACCTGCTCTGATGGCGTGCTATTTGTCCCGGGCCAGTTGAACAACTGAACTGATCCGTTCCAAGTATCATAATAGCTCGGCACATACATTCTTGCATCTTATTCTCTTGTCAATGCACGCTGTCAAAGCACGCTCTTCCACGTTACTGTTTGCCTGTTAGTGTTGCCGTCGATGTGACAACGCTCACACTCGGATATTCCAAGCCGCCTCTCTTCAAGTTGTCCCACCATTCTGAGCCGAGACTCGAAATCTCTTCCGAAGGCCTGGAACGGTCGCTATCCTGAAACAGAAGGAACGACTGTCTTCCAGCTTTCAAGGTCTGACTACGCACGACTAGGCCGCGACCGTGGAAGCAGGTCGATGCACCGCAAAGCAGTGACGGGGTCACAGGTTTGCGGCAGATGTTGGTATAGTCTGTCATAGCATCAACATGGCTACACCTACTTACTAGCACGTTGTTTCATCTGGCTGTCTTGGTTTTTCAAGCTCATGCTGCAATGTATGACGCGTCATCCAATAGCCTCGGATGCAAATGGCGTGGCGATCAGTGCTCAGGCCTCCGACTCGCCCAAGTATATATTCAGTCACTACTGTTATTTGTCCCAGCCCACAGAAGGCGGTTGAATCCAAGGCTCGAACGCTTTTTGCGAAATCGCCCACCAAGGGGACAAAGAAGGACACAGGAAAGATGCCCACTGCCAGTCTCCAAGAACACCAACCTTACCCCACGCTCGCGTGAATTTCCCGAAGATGGGTCTCGCAGCTCGGGCCACTGCATTCGGATTGTAGAAAGACACAACAAACGGATGTAGTGGGCAATTACGAACGACTGCTGCTACTGCTAAAGGAAACTGCGATGCTGCCGAGGGCCCAATATTTGCTGTCGAGCTGGTAGAACTTGCGACATTCTCTGTTCGTCTTTCTCCTTGGACATTGCTACCACCCAGACCTCCTGTACCGAAGACCAATACCTCTCTGGCTCGACCCGGATGTGCATTACGTGTTCGCTCTCTTCAAATAGCTCGCACCGGACATCCATTCCGCGCTCCTTTGCTGTCTTGGCATGGTGCATGACCTCTTGCCACAGAATCAATTTATCCTTGCGCGAGAAAAGATAGAGGCGGGGTGTGTGGATGCCCATCCAAGGCAGGACGCAGGGATTCCACATGTCGGTGTGGACATCTGCAACCAACATCATTTGGCTACCGAGCAGCAGAGATAGGCCGAAGCGGACGAAGTACATCACATGCGCGAAGGTGAGTACGATATATCTGACAATTGGGTTCCGGACGATAGCGCTTAACGCGAGTTTGAGCGCTTTTAATCTGGTAATCGTTGGGCATGAGTCAAGGATCAATGCGCTCGTGAGTGGTCCTTGAACGGATGCAGAACCATATTTCTGCTGTAGCATGTGACTAAGACATGTCACTTGCAGGGATCCTCCTAGTAAAGTTTTAGCTTGTTCTGATTTCAGTCTGGGCGGACACACCATTAGAAAACACGTGGGTTAGTATTCGGGGACGCCTTTGGGCAGAAGAGGACGGCAAGCAATGCAATGCTTCTAAAGCATCGATTACAGGCATGAGGCGCCGTTCCTTTTCATTGTCTGAGGTGACAAGATAATAGTGAGCAATAAATCTGAGGTGCTGACCCTAGTACTAATTGTAGTCCAGAGCATGTCGGTATTGCACCGAACAACGATTTGAGACGCGTTTGGATATAATTTGGTATATGCATGGGTGTAATTCCGCAAATGTCTGAATTGTGCTCCCACTATGGACGCGACTCGTTAGACAAGGACTTCAAGAACACAAAGGTTAAGGAGCATACTCCACCCGAATATCAAAATGACGCTATGAAAATGCCCCGTCAGCCATCTCGCCAAGAAACCCACACCCGGCTCACTTTGGTGATGTAGTATCCAAGTCCTGGCCTTGCTCACGGATATCCCGAAGATATACCTCAGTGCCAATCATACTGAACCCTTCCAGGGAACGAACTCCAGGTGTCGGCGACATGTTAGTAGAAATTGACCTCGTACTGGCTACCTGATAGGTACTACCGGAGACGAACCCAACAATTTTAGGCTCTATATAAAGGACAGTCATCTTCCTTCGGTTCATCTAGTAGGAGACTTCATATTTAGGTGAGCGTATTACACACACCAGCGACCGGTTGCGAACCTTGCCCAGGCCCGTACGATGAAATCCTTCTTCCGCCTCGCGTAACCCAATTGGTAAACGAGGCTTGGTCACATCTAAAACAGAAATCCATATTCATGATACTTCGGGTACCTGGCCATGCTGACCACCTCCGATATCGAGTGAGTCACTTTCCTACAATAGACGACTCGCATGATGTTAGTGGAACACGTGAGTATCGAGGTCCATCTCCTACCTACCGCCGAGCGCAATGGTTTTATGCGTGGGGCACTCACCGAGTCTTTTCCTTCCAATGAAAACTTGCTGGGGTAATCCTATCTAGGAACGAAAGGAAATTACTGGCATGGGTCCAGAAAAATATGTATAGTCTATACCATTGCTGTTTCCAGCATCACATCTACTTGACAATTGCAAGAGATTTCGATGGCTTGACATGACATGGCTTTAGTGTCGCTCAAAAGCATACCAATAGTTAGTTGCATGCCATGTATAGAGTCAGATGGGCTGATAGTGATTAAAATTTAAATATCTAGGATAGTGACAGCGCCAACAACCGAGCCTAGTGCAATGCAGCCTCTTTCCTCGTCGTAATCAAGACATGTCCAATTCTCGCCGAGATTCTTCCACGATGACTTGACCTGCGGTTCACCCTGAGTATTGAGCAATCCAGGAAAGGCAACCGCTACAAGTATTTCGTGAGACTGTGGCACAGGCATATTGCTCGAAAAGATTAGGCCCGCAACCGAAAAGTCTTCTGGTTGCACCCAGACCGCAGTCCCATACGGACCAAGCACCATGTCGGTGCATCGTAGGGCCCCCCGACGTGGACTGAGCATTTCTGTGGTCATAGAAGGAGGGAAAATATAATGCGGCCCGTCGACAGTAGTTTCATTGGACGGACTCAAAGTCCAGAGTTGAATCTTGAAGGTGGATGACCACGGGTCATCAATCTGCTTGCGCACAAGAACCGACAGAGGCTGCCCTTTCATTCCTGTGGGGTCCTTGGGCGAAGATGGTGAAATAGAGACAAAGATACCGTCCACCCAGCCGAATGTGCTCTGGGCATACGGGTGATGGACGCATGTGTTAGGATGTGGTTCTAGTTTTGGCTCTGCAAATGCATGGACTGAACGAGCTCTAACGACAAGAATGGTCTTGTATGCAAAGACGACCTGAGTGCATTGGTTCTACAGATCTCATAATGATGAAAATGAGGCTGGAAATTGACGGGGTGACATACCCGCCAAAGGTCCTCATCGACGGGACTTTGCAAGACAGCGTACTCCTGCGTTTTCCAGTTCCATATTACTGTTTCGGCTTCGTCGTCTGCCAAGGCCAGTAAGGACCCGTGCATAGCGATTGGTTGACGCAACGTGTTGTGTCGGGCAATGCATTCAAAACCTAGCGGAGAGTTTGGCGCTTTAGACGTTATAGCTAATATCTCAACTACAACGGAACTGCAAATGCTTCAGTGCACTGATAATCTCGGTCAGTAGGGAAATACAGACTCGTATCGGTGGAGTGACACCGCGAGAGCAGCTTCAGAGTCTTCAGAAGTGTTCACTGCTAGAGCAGAGAAGACGGCCTTTTGGGGGGACCAAGAAGTGACTCTCGTCAAGGTATGGCGGTCCCAGAGTGTGATCATCGACCAGATACCCTGAGAGACTGTGATGAGCCATCTCCGATCATAGCCTGGAATGAAGTGGATGTCTTGAACAGGACCCCCTCGGCTCGCTGCGAAGCCAGACGGGCGAAATGTAATTGAAGGAGCTTGCCAAGCCTTCCCTAGATGGTATGCTCGGCGTACTCTGTACTCCAGATCATGAACAGAGAAACTCGAGAGGGCTTTCTTTGAGAAGGGTATCCCCTGCTGCAATATCTGGGAAGAACCGATATTCTGCCATACAATCTGTTGTGTTGAGAAGACTCGCAGTCTACGGCATGTCTAACATTTTGAGTAAGATCGAGCAAACACTCGGTTGAGCTGAAAGTGTCTTACTTGTCTCAGGCTGAGCACGTCTGGAACTGTCAACTCAAAAAAGACACCAAGTAGGGTATCGTCATCGAGAGAGTCGAGGGAAATGGGCATATCAGTAGTACTAGTAGCCCTTGCGATTGAGCATAGACACTGAGAGATCCTAAAGGGTCGTGGTACACTTGCAGGTTCCTGTGAGTCCCAGCATTGGCTTATGGCCAGACTTGGGCTGGGCTTTGAGATCGTTGGTCGAGATGCACATGATCATTTGCCGCAGTAGGCATCATTTCTTGAGGGCAAAACATACACTAACATGCATATATATGCAAACATCCAAGCGTCAAGGAGCCATTCACGATCTTAATATCACTGGCCCACGTATCTCTGTGGGCTCAGCTATTCGTTGTTGCGCCTTACATGGCCACAAAGGTGCATGCTTTTGCACAGACAGGCTTCAGGACTGAGATTAATTATCTATATGATGGGTAAGTTGGCTACTATCTGCGCCGTCCGCATGGAGGACGCCAAAGGTTTCCTCGAGCAGGGAGATGATAGAGTTTGGATCAACAAGGAAGATGGCACGTATCAATATAAAGAAGTATAGGCCAGAGGGACTCGGAACACTACTCATATGCAATACATACGTACAAACAAGTGCTGCCATCCAAGTATACAAGTTATATATTTTGCATATCAGGTCATCATGTCTGCCAAGGAGCCCACCCGACAACAGCTCTCATCTCGTCTACAATACCAATCTCATGTACCTGCATTTTTACAGAAATTTCAGAATAAAATTCAGGGCATAACAGACGAAGACGAGGATGAGCCACAGTACTATGACGACGGTTCGGGTCGTCCACCGATACCTGTCCGTCCTGCGATACCCGAACGACCTGACGATGACCCCGGAAATGTAGACGAAGATGACGTCGATGAAAGACCTCAGGTAGTTGTGCTGAAAGAAGGCAAGCATCTCACAGAGAGGGAAGCAGAGAATGAGAGGCGGAAAGGTGCGTATCACCACCTTGCAGAACTTCCCGCTTTCTGACAAGACTGCCGTTTAGAGAAAGGACTGCCACCACTTCCTGATACCAACAAGACAGTCGACAATGACACCAAGGATGATGATGCAAAACCAGACGTGGGTTCTTCGAAGAAGCGCAAAGAGGTTGTCAGTCTGTCGTTTTCCTCTTCGGGTGCGAAGGCACAACAATCCAACAAACTCAAGCGGAAAGTTGTTGGAGATTTGGATGGCAGTGGTGAAGCCACCAAGAAAACATCGAAGAAAAAGTCGAAGAAACCACGGAAAGGACCACTCTCATTCGGAGAAGACGTGTAGCTTCAAGTCTTGAGCATCGTAAGTTCTGCTCGCTAATTACCGCAGTGATGATTACAAGAATTTCTATTGCATCAAGGTTTTGCCGCGGGGATCTCTTCGTCAGAAGGTATTGAAGACTCTTCTCGAAATAGGTTTGCATTCAAGTGAGGACACGAGATGTCAACTATCCAGTTCCTTACTGAAGAAGCCCATGGAAAAGGCAGGAACATTGGCAGTACTTATCTATCACCGTGTCATAGAGCTGTACGAACGTGCTCTGGGAGTACGGCGACACGATGACTTTGCCGATAGTCATCGAGAGAGCATCAAATTTCACAATGTATGATGTGGAGCCCGTACTCTTTTTCTCTCGGATTCCTATGACTGCATTGTTACAGACGTTGGTATCAAGGATGAAGCGTTTGGTTCGTGTTAGTACAGAGTACTACAGACTTGCATAGTACTTAACCTGACATACACTTTATCATCACGTGATCAAACTAAATTACTTGGGCACCCTGAATTTTCGGTTAGAACTGTAACTTGCACCTTAGCCCTACTTCAATCGCAATTATTTCCTCTGGCAAGAGATATCCTCCGTTTGAGGCTGGCAGACACTCCTCCTACCTTTATACGATCACCGGGGGTTCAAAACTTACTGGTTTCCGTGCACATTGCTCTTGATAACTTTGGGGGCACGATAGGAAGTACTACGAAGGAACGAAACCAACCATCAAAGGGCCGAAGGCAAACCGAAGGAACTGCATAATGTACTGTACTTTTGTCCGCCTCGCAGAATCTGTGACCACGAAGCATTTGGACCTGCGCCGGGCGAGCGGCACGCTATACCCCCCAATTCCGTATGTCTAACTGATATTTTGGCGATGGCGAGTAGCTCAAATCTTGCATTTGACATGCTGTAGCCTATACCGCAGATTACTCAGGGCACATCGGAGGCTTCCAGTCGAAATGCGTTTACTGGGCGACGACTATGTCAAAGCTGGTATGTGTTCCACGATAGTAATGCACCACCAGCTCACAACGTTGTTTATAAAGAATTTAGAAGGCATAGAGAGATTACTAATCCAGTACACATCATGGGATTTCTGACACAGTGGAAGATGTACTTGGATGAGCTACCTCGAGACCCCTCGGACTCTAGAAGCTTTAAAAAACTAGATCCCACGGTATACGAAAAGGTATTAGGATTCTGCTCATCTATGGATTTGGGTTACTGGAGTTGACATGGTTTCAGATGTCTGCAGAACAACTTGGACAGTTGTACGAGTTCATGCACGCGACAAAAGAGATATGGAAACCGGTGAATGGCGAACGGGCTGAACCTGAGACCAAGAAATGATATTCTCAGCCGTCCATAGCCTGTCCTTCGTGTGCATAACACCCTTCCGCTTAGTTCCGTGACGTCCTACGCGTTCCGCCAAGGCCAAATCTGAGACCAAGGCATGACACCCTCAGTCACCCATACCCTGTCCTTCGTGTGCATACACCGACTCCGCTTGGTCACGCGAAGTCCTAGGCGTTCCGTTCCGTCGTTGACACGGCTCGGAGGGCTGAGAAGTATTAATGAAGTCACTGGGAAATTTTAGTCTGAGGTCTCCGGGCCAATCCGAGTCAAGACGAGAAAATTCGCATCTTTGCAATTATGCTTCCTCGTGGTTCCGTGAGTTCGCCATCAACGGGGCCCCAACTCCTTCCCACCCTTTCATTCATGACATTTCGAGTCACGTGCACGCGTAGATATAAATGAGATAGATTACTTGGGTTCTCATCATTTCACCCAAAACTCACTCATCCAATATGTCGCAAGCTCCTGTCAGTAATATTTTCTTGATTTTCATTGTGACAGTTTGACTGAGTAGTTGGGAAGACTGTCTCATCGAACAACCTGCCTTATGCCGACCTGCCCCCGATCATTGCGGCGCTGTTCGAGGCTAAAGCGAAGAAAGGTGAGGCATGGACACGAGTGCGACATTGAGTTATGGATTCTCTAACACGAAATAGGACTGTCCTTTGAAGCTATTTCCAAGGCAATCGGAAGAGATGAGATCTGGGTAGCTGCAGCTTTCTATGGACAGGTTTGTCTGTACACTATGACTGGGTTCGCGATCGTTTATGTGTTCCCATAGGCAAAAATGAATCCCGAGGAGCTCGAAGCTGTTGCGAAAGTCCTGGACCTTCCCACTGCTAGCATCCAGAGTGAGCTTGGTTCTCACTGGTGGCCTAACCGTGGTGGCCTTGGACCTATGCCACCCACCGATCCCGTCCTCTATCGTCTATACGAGAGTGTCCTCGTGTATGGTCACGCCATCAAGGTCAGTCGTGTTTGATTTCATCCATGACGCAATCTCATGATTCGATCAAAATCAGGCTGTCGTTCACGAGAAGGTGAGATATTTGACATTCGACTCTCCTAGTTATGTTGACCTGGTTTCTGCAGTTTGGCGACGGTATCATGTCCATGATCGACTGCAAAGTTAACGTTACCAAGAAGCCTGACCCGAAGGGTGACCGTGTTGTTTTGACCTTCGAGTGAGTTGCATTGTCTTGTCCGATGTTCCTGTTCAGGTCGTCATCTGATCATATCCTATTACAGTGGCAAGTTCTTGCCCTACGCAAAATGGTAGAAACTTCGTACTTTGTATTCACGATGTATCATTATCACAAGCAACTATTTCAGTGCTCTGCCCGATATTTCGATTCAGACCAGGATATGATGAATAAGTCGCTTTGTGCGAGCGAATGCAACCTAACCACTTCTACTACAGGAAACCATGATGTCCAGCTCAACTTCATCTTCTGAACGCTCTTCTCGGGCACACAGCCTTTCGTCAACCTCCCTGTCGTCTTCGAGATCTAGTTCATCCTTCTTCTACCACAATTCTGATGCTTCCAGCTTACATACAGAGGCTTCGGCTAGCCCCCCAAGCTCTCCAAATCTGCATACATCATCCCAAAAGACCAAGGATTTCATAGCTGCGGCATCCGCAAAGCTATCCAAAGCCCGCGAGCAGGTCTCGCACGCACTCAGCGACGCTACCCCTAAGGAGTCCAAGTTCCGTCTCACCATAAACCCCGCTATTGTCGAGGAGGATGTGGGATATGAGTCGGATGATGATGTTCGTGGGGCGAATATGAAAGCTCCCCTAAGCCCCCAGAAGACAAGACCCAAGTTCTTACGGGTGGACACAAAGCAACGCAAACGAGCTGCTTCCATCCTGTCCCTCCACCCATTCAGTGCTACCACTAAAGCCGCTGCTCCTAACTCTCACAAACGCTCGCTCGCTCGTCTTGATGTTATTTCTAACACGCGCGCTGTTCCGGATTACGAGCTCACCCCTATGACGATATCGAAGCTGCCTGCTGGACTTGGCCTGGCTCTACCGTCCGTACATATTTCGAAACCCATCCCTCGCGCTTGCACAATGCCAACCATGAAGTCTTCATCTGGACACAATCTCAAGGATTCACTTCCGCATCACCCGCCAAATCTACCGCCGCAGACCTCCTATCCGCGTGAGCCGCCGAAGGTTTATCTTCGCCCCATAGAGCTCCCTGGCACGCCGTCCCCTATGGAGCTTCTGCCCCCTAGCATCATCTTGTGTGAGAGTCTAAGCGGAGGGGTTATGCAGTCCTCTTCCATGCTTCCTTCGCCGGCTGAAGAATTGTCGCCACTCTGGACGCTCCCTCCCCTTGCGGACTTCGCGACATCTGAAACAACGTCTCAGAGTCCTCTGTTACTTGGTGAGGGCGGTAATGGAGGCTGGAACCCATACTTCCCATCCATCTAGGCAGGGCATGTGTCTGAACCAGTATACATCCCACTAATCTGGGCATTTATACAGCATGCACTATAACCATTGAACAACCTGCGTCCAAGCTAGATGATATAGTAGTGTACATATATATTGATGATAATGACTTATATAGATACAGTAACAATTTTGGCATAGAGCACATTGCACGTCCCTATGCAAAAGCAACAGGTAGACCCATGGCGATTCGGCTGATAGGCTGGACGACATCTGCGTCAGTTCCCAAGTCCAGCGTATGGGAGGCCCGTCCCGTCGTTCGCGAAGCTAGTACCAGCAAGGAAAGTCTCAGCCTGCTTCTTGACGTGGGCTGTGTTTTAAGGAGTCTGCGGAACAGCTGCGATATACATGACTGGACACCGAATGGTCAGATCTGAACGTTTGCACGAAGCTTATTGAATCAGACTTACCACCAGAGTTATATGAACCGGTGTGATCCTGCACGACAGAGTGGACGACATCCTGTGCTGAGAATTAACAAGGGAGAAGAGCAGGAAACGCATGACGCACACAGTGCCAGAATACCATGTCACCAGGGTTGACCTTGGGCACAGAGGTCATGGTATCCTCTAGCCTGAGATGAGGGTGCAATTCTGGGGTGGGTCGTGGTCCGACCCAACCACTGTCATGAGGCTGAATGCCAGGGAAATCAGGGGTGGAGATATCTAGAATTATTCATTACTCAGGAAAACACTCAATAGAACAAGTCATTGTATACAGACCTAACACCCAGTTCTTCGGATTGAGGATGTCCTTAGAGCCGAGGGGGACGGTCGGTCGGAAGAATGGGCGGAGGATGGTGTATGCATTTGATAAGAGTACATCAGGAAATATTTTCAGGGTGCCTTGCGTAGGAGCGGTCTCACTGGAATCGATATCAACCTTCGTATCCAAACTCAAGGAAAGGAAGTTTGACCTGATAGCCAGCCAACCTTGAAAGGTCCGGAATACAGTTGTCTGAGAGAAATAAGGGTAAGGTTGCATTTAACAGCATTGTCACAACATACATACCTGACCAGGTCTTCCATGTAAAGATGCGCGGGCATCAAGGCGGCCCTCGAGTTCATAGGGGTCGTGCTGACGCCAATTGCCACTCAAGATATCCGCGAAGTACCTCCGGAAGTTGTCGTCTTCCCAGCGCTCGATGGAACCACCTGGTATGCACATTAAAACCCGTTTTTTTTTGCAAGAAAGGCAGGCACACCATCAACGTGAGGGGGGTGGACATCCCATTGCACACCAGGGTGTCGAATGCGGAACCGATCTGCATATACCAACGGAATGTCGAGATCGACGCCTTCCATTTTCTTGTCTGTCTTTGCACGGTAAAGGTTATTGAGCCAAGTGATAACTTTAAGAATATTAGGGTGGACGCGTGCTTGTACTTGTGCTTGGGTCCAGCTGGCAAGTAGAATCAGTGTCCATGAACGATGATCGGAACTGTTCCTAACTCAAGGAAGAAGAATTGCTTGTCCTGTTCAGGAAAACCTGCATTAGCAGGCCGTGAATGAGAGAATGAGCTTTCATTAAGGAACCAAAGGCCGACCTTCGTTGTGAGGGTTAGCTTTGATAAACTCTTCTAAAGCGGTCTTCCAGCCGGCAGCATCGCTCTCTTCAACAACACCATGGATGACAATAGAGCCCGCGCGTCGAATATCATCAAGCTGCTCAGGGACCAGCGTGTCTAGGTACTGGAAATGGACTTGAGGGATGTACTACGGAACGATTAATTACTCATAAGGGGAAAATGGTAAATGACTGGCGTTGGGGCCCTCATTGATAATCTCTGTCGTGCGCTGATCGAGTTCCTGGAGAAGATCGTTCCAAGACGCAGTCAAGCGCCTCTCGTAGTCGGGGGTTCCCACCACGATTTCGCGCTTGATGTCAGCAAAGCGCTCGGGCCACTGTATTGTCGAAACCATTGCTGAAGGAACGTTCGGGCTAAGCCTTGCAGCTATAGATATCGGACGGGTGTCGTTTTTTGGTCACGGGCCGCTCCCAACATCACGAGCGTTCAGAGGCACATTGTATGAACGCCGATAATACCCCCCATTTGCATCGAGCGCTGATGGAATGCCAAACAGAGGCTGTATTAGCAACGACGCTGGGAGTTATCGGCAAATCAACACTGTCGTGTATGAGAAGTAGCAGATAACAGGGACCCAATGCATTGCGGTATTCTTAGCACGCTAGTCTCGCGATTCTGATAAAGCACTAGCGCTCAGCAGTTTTGATAACTCATGAGAACTGCAAACTTACCAAAATTAATATTCAACACTCAGACGAGCTCCAATGAATAAAGCTGCAGAAACAAGCCTATCAGGACTTGTGAGCATCAGTCGTGGTTCATGGAAAACAATCCGATACAATTAGTATCTCCGTGCATAAATAAAAATAGGCTGCAAAAATGGATCTATGCTGAAATGATGACGACAACGACGAAAGCAAGATAAACCAAGTCGCGGTGTTCAGCCTATATTATTGCTCGCTCTCGTCTCCAACTTCTTCCTCTTCCACTGTAGCTTCCTGATACTGTGGATACATAGTTGATCAGCTGTCTTATCGCGAGAAACATGCAATATTACCTGTTGATACTCTGATCTGTATTTATAAAATAAATAACAGTCAGTGATGTACGATAGGCACAGATGTGTACGTACATCAGATCCTGAGTGTTACTCTCCGCCTCAGTGAACTCCATCACATCCATACCCTCCCCTGTGTACCAGTGCAAGAACGCACGGCGCTTGAACATTAGGGCAAACTGGTCAAGGTTGCGCTTGAAGAGCTCTTGTATACATGTTGAATTCGCAAGTGCTACCGCTGCCTGAGGTTGGCCCACAGGGGGCACAGAGCAAAGCGAAACGGACACGTTGTCGGGGATCCACCTGAGATATATCAATAAAGCCTCTGCTAGACCAGAGCTTTTGCGTACTCCACGAAGAGATTCGAATTCTTGCGTTGCAGCTGCATAACTGAGCTCTGCACGGGCGTTAGTAGTGTGATTTTATGACAGTAATACGCTATACCTCTGCCTACGGAAAAGAATCAAACGTCATATTTCATAAACATGTACGATTGGCGTACCTCATGTGACGACACCTTGCCTCGGAAGATACAAGCTGCAGTCAGGTACCGACTGGAATTACGAATATTAGTGAGTAATTAATACTTGTATGTCATATGACATACCCAAACCGAGGATCCGAAGCAACCAAAAGATTCTTTTTGTCAAACAGCCTGTAGCGCAATGAGCGACAACCGGGTAACACGGATGTCTTACTCACGACGAGGTGAGCTCGGATACAGAGAGTCTCTGGAATGTCCGAGCTTTGGGATCATAGAATGGAGCGAAACTCGGCATGAGGAAATGCAGCTAGCACAGAGTTAGACTGGGTAAAGAGGCATTTCAGTAAACTCACACGGGGGAAGGGGACAAGATTCATTCCAAGTTTGCGAAGATCACTGAGAAAATTGTTGGAAGTGGGACACTGGTTTATCAGGGATTACTTACCCGTTGAGCTGACCAGGAAACCTCAGACTGGTGCTGACGCCACACATGACCTTGGCTATGAGCTACAATAGAAAATGAGCCATGGCACACAGATGTAAACCAGTGGGGCGTACTTCGTTGAGATCTTTGTATCCAGGACTTTTGATTTTAAGAGTGCGGACGGCTATGTCATACCTGATTTTATCAAATTTAATCGAACGACATAGATCGGGAAATTCTCACAAAGCCTCGTTGTCGATACAGATAGTAAGATCACAGTTATCGACCAGTTGATGTATAGATAGAAGGGAATTATATGGCTGATACACATCAGCGCCAAATCAGCCAGCAAATGAAAGTCATATCTTACTTCGACAACAGTCTCCGAGACCTGTAACTCAACGTCAGCCATCAGCCTCGCCTGGAAGATGTCAGCCACTGACATTGGGTGCAGGAAGAATCGAAAATGTAGAAAGCATCCGATCGGGGAATTCCTATTCGCGGGTCAGCATTTTCAAACTAGGCGGTGCTCCCAAGGCTGACCTCCCGGAGCTTTGACAGAAGTAGAGAACCCAGACCAGCGCCAGTACCACCTCCAAGTGAATGAATTATCTGAAATCCTTGCAATGCCTCTGTAGCTTCGGATTGCCTTCGAACAATATCCAAGATGCCGTCAATCAACTCGGCCCCTGAGTTTCAACCTCATGAGGCGTCTCAGGAAGCGGATGGTAGCGATATCTCCGCACCTTCGGTGTAATCTAAACAGCATTACGAAATATTATCAGATCATGAAGTACAAAGAAACACGAGGCTTACATCCTTTCGCCCAGTTATTTCCAGCCCCTGAGTCGCTAGTGAAGTACGTATCTGGTCGGAATAGCTGGCCCAGCGGCCCCGAGCGAAGCTGTAAAAAAATCAGAACCTTGTACAATAACTGAATTTTATCATACTGACGCGATTGCAAACCCCGGATTCGAGATCCACCTGAACGCTTCGCGGAACGTACTTGGTGGGACCACTAGAGTCCACTTGCGTAAAGTATACGCCTGCCTATGAACGACAGAGATCAGAGGTTGAGAGTAAGCACTTTGATGATGACGGACTCGTGCGATTTGTTGAGGATCATTGCCTTTGTACATCTGGGTATATGAAGCCACCATGTCAGCTAATATCTATGTGGACCGAGTCCCAAACTTCAAAGCAACTGCTCACCCCAGCATCGTCGAGGCCATGCTCTGCTAAGAGCATCTTCCAAAATGCCTCTCCAACTTGGTTTCCTGCCTGCAATGTTATTTTCCATGAACAACCCCGAACCCAGACCAATGGCATGCACGACGATTCACCTGCCCGACCTAAATCAACGAAAATTGAAGTCAGAACAACGATCGCGAAGAAGATACTCATGGACCAACTTGTATGTTCACTATTTCTCGCGACATGATGGAAGGACGAAGAGAAAGAAATCGATGACCAAGGCGGTCAACAAGTGTTTGAACCAGAAGGATCCGAAACGTTAGTATGATTTCGAGGGGTTACTTTCGGGAAATACCGATTATAATAGAGCACCCCGGCCCATGTGACCGTGTCCCATTTACGCGTCGCGCGCTGCTACCAACGTCCATCATGCGTTTCAGAGCTACCGTAGAGAATGTCCCAATTTTCTATCGTCCGTAATAATCCATACTACATGTTTCCTCCTTCTTATTTATTTTCAGGTCTCATACAAGCAGTGGAAAAACTGCAGAAAAATTGTATCATGAAATTCACAGAAACTGAAATGCACGTCATCTGCAACGATGAGGCGAACGAGGGTGGCATTCAAGTCTGGTCGTGAGCTGCATCCTGTATCTCTTCTACCGCATGCATCTCATCTTCGTGGACAGCGTCGTAAAAATCGACTCCATATTCACATCATACAGAATCCAGTCCAATGCAAATAATGCAATAACTGTGACACTGTCTACAGAAGCCCTGCTGGCAGCTCTTCGATCGTCTTCTTCATCAGCGTCGTCGTCATCTGTTGCAGCTGCTATCATCCCGACGTACGACGCTGACGAAGTTGTCATGAAACTTGCAAAGAAAAATGATCAGGCCGTGTTAAGTTTCGAGATGTTCGGGATGTCCAGGTCAGGACGCAAAGTCCGCGTCGCACATGATGTACGCATAGACGTGATGCGGCCAGCGGAGAGTGATAAACTACACGAACCACGGTGCCCGGACCCAGATGTTGGTGTTCTTTTCATTTATGCATTCCGTGAAAGCTGACCCACATCAGGTTCACATCATGCTCCCCTCTCTACAAAAGCTCCGCACTATCGTAGAAAGGCTACGTCCTCTCTCAGATGTACTTGCACTGCGCGCGAACAACAGCGGCAACCTCCAATTGTCCATCAATACCGACACCGTCAAAGTCGAGACACAATGGGTTAAATGCGCCAACCCATCAATGGGTGAGCAACGCGGTCCGCTCTGCTGATGACATCTTTTCTAACTCCTCTCAGCCAAACACGGGGTTGCTGAGAACGACGGCGATGTCGACGACGATGCAGACGACGATTCGCTGGATAAGCCTGACCCTGACAAAATGTTTTGCGTGCTCGTGTCCATCCGCAGCTTCCTCAAGTTTTTGAACAGCCATGTTGTATCCGCCACCACCATCGCGTGTACGTCTCCCCATGCGCATGTTCCCTCTCACTAATTCTTTGTCCATGCAGGTTTATGTCATAATCACTGTGCTATCTTGTATGTCTACATCGGCGAGATAGCTGACGCAGGAGGCGTCCTCACGTACTATATTCCGACTGTCATCGATGGCGACGAGTAATCTTCAAGGACTATTCCTTTCTTCCGCCGTGGTGAGCATTGTCCGCGAATGTTTACAGCTCAGTCTGATACGCGTCTAAGGGAGCGGATCTCTGTCCGCTTGATATCCACTTGTCGACCAACTACCTTATCACCAGCTCCAATGATCTTCCGGAACAATAATATATTTCAGGCGAGGGCAGATGCTACAGGGAAAGAAGAGACCAACACAACGGCATGTAGCATATAATGTGAGTAATACAGAACAATCACACTTCCCAGAGTAATCAAGAAAGTGATTCGCATTGTATTTCTTATTGCACGACCCGCGTTACCAGCACACATCGTACACTTAATTCCACGCTTCCGAACACACCTTGTCCGGACGCCTGCTGTTCCGGCCCTTGCAGTCTATCTTCCCGCAATCCTGACACGCATTCATACAGAACGTGCGGCCACCTTTACCCTTGCAATCCTGCGAACCGCACTTGCAGCAGTGTCGAGTTCGCTTCTGCGAGGGCTCTAGGATTGCAACTTCATTGCTGTTCTCTCCGTAGCCATACGCCCGCTTGAGCCCGTTTTGCTCACTTGGTGTATGCGGCTGAGAAACTGGTGGAGGTGGAGCACTTTGACTTTGGGGGTGCTGGGGGTAGTATGAGTACCCGGGATAGGCATACGAGACATACGGGCCTGGTTGTCCAAAAGCAAACTGCTGTACCTGCGGCGGAGCCTGTACTTGTGCCTGAGGTTGAGGTTGAGGCTGAGGCTGCGGCTGCACGGAGGCGGACGCTGATGCAGTAGGATGGTCAGGCGTGGCGCTACCAAGAGTAGATGATGAAGGTTGAGCCATAGCGGGATGATTCTGTGTCGATGGGCCGGGTTCTGGACCAGTAGAGTCTCCCTTCCACGCATCGCTGAACTCGCCTATAGCGTCCTGCTTGCGCTATTAGCAGACAAGGGGCAGAAGGCGGGCAAATGCATACTTGGTTATTGCTGTCAATTTCTCTACGGAAAATATCAGCACCCACCCCACCATCGTCGACATCATATTCCTGATCTTGGTCCCTTTTCTCATCAGCAGGCGGGTTCTGGACGGAATTGATGATGCTAAGGATGTTGTCCTTTGGCATCCCAACTTTAAGACAGGCTTTCACCATGTTCCAAAGAGTTTTGGAGACGCCAACAGCATGCCAATTCCAAACATTGCCTCCAGGGCCCAGATCGGCGTCACCTTGCAACAACCGCGCTGGAAACTCTTCTCTTAGCCTCACAGGGAGTCCCTGCATAACAGATGCGTCCGTGCTGGCGAACTTGCGCCCTTCGGGGGTCGTGCTAGCGATACAGGATATACTTTTGCATGCGTATTCACATCCGATGATAAAGAAGGGCTTGTCGAGGTCGTAAACTTTAACCGGGCCACTTCGGATGCGACCTCGGTTTTGGAGAGTGCCCCCGCACGCTGTGCAATGAATGCCAGCAAGAACGAGAGGTAGCGGATCCCAGTATAAGAAACGGTGCTCGGAGTGCGTGACACGGGCGGTTGTCCGAGGTGCAATCAAAGATAGATAAGATGGGGAGGAGGGAAGCCACAAAGTCCTAAGAACCGAATAAAGAGATGGAATAGGATGCGCATCTTTGTTCTGATTT
This sequence comes from Suillus clintonianus, assembly GCF_016758775.1. Classification (NCBI taxonomy): domain Eukaryota; kingdom Fungi; phylum Basidiomycota; class Agaricomycetes; order Boletales; family Suillaceae; genus Suillus; species Suillus clintonianus. Next base: position 9,365 of record NW_024539273.1, on the reverse strand, counting down.
TGAGATGGCATGAGTGAAGCGAGGTGGGACCTGAAAGCCTCTTCAACAGTAGGTCCTCCGCTGGCCATAGGATTAGGTGCAGCGATAGCTCCCAACAGAGCCTGCATAAGCACATTGGGCTTCGTACGTGAAAGTTCCGCCCACTCGTCGCGATTGAGGTTCGGATCTATGGAAGGATGTTGAACGTTCGTGATTGTACTGCCATTCGTGATGGGAGGTGAGGTTTGTGGGGCTTGAGGGGTGAATCCTTGCCATGGTGGTGGGATGCCGGGGTGTTGAGGATAATATGCCTATCGACAAAGGATGAGTGCCTCGGCAACCATGATCAAACCGGAACACGTACCCCAGGGAATGGCACACCAGGCGGAAGCTGTGGCGCATCCGCACTTAGTTTTGCACTCGATCTCCGTTGATGATTTGCTTTCCGAGCGCCGACAGATCCGGCAGGCAAGCCATCTTTACGAGGGCGACCCACCGGACGCTTGATCTTTTCGCTGATGATGGCAGGATCTGGAGGCTGTTTCTTTCCGCTTCCTTTGGGTCGACCAGGTTTGCGTTTCAGTGGTGGTGGCTCATTAAGGTCTGCCGGAAGGGTTAGCGAAGAATTAAATGCGGAGATGATAGAAATGGAACCTTGGACAATGGCAGAAGCCGATTCGACTGGCATGTTGGCCATGGTGTTGTCCATGAAGATTTTCTGAAGACATGTGAGCGGGGTCGGGACATAAAGGATGGATAAGTTAAAGGATGAAATGGATATCCCTTGAACAAAGACCGAATATACGACATAACCCAACAGGCTAGAAAGTAGTTATCCAAGATAAAACAGTAATCTGGACAAGGAGATCGCCTATTGCGTTGCTCAAAAATGGAGTTAAAAATGAGAAAAAGGTAGGAAAATCTATGATGAATCTTTGATGATAGAGGAGGTCAAGCTCACCACTGATGAACTCGACTCTTTCAACAAAGTTAATCCAAGGTTTCTTGTTAGCAGTTGCTAACAGCTTATCCCCTGAGACGCTCGGCTGTGGTCGTGAGAAAGCGGTTAGGCGACTTCGTCTTTTATTAGATCGGAGCTTAAATTCAAATCCTTATTAATTCTTTCCTTTCAACTTTTTTACAGTCCATCGATTATCCAGGTGAGTAAACTGATTTCTTCCTCTCTTTCCCCCCTTCCACGATGATCTACAACCGAATGCAATTAGGAAGTGCCGTCTCAAAGTCATCGAAAGATGACTGCTGTCGAAACTCGGTTCTCTGACTTATTATTTGACTCGGTCTACATCTGAAAAAATCACTGACTATTTTATCTATAGGTGCTTAACACGATCGACTACAGTACCAACGGTTCTAAACCATACAAATTGCAATTGCATTACAGTAATATTGTGTTTTTGAAAAAGTCGGATCTATAATATATTTTTCTAGTTGGACAACTGCTTGATCTTCATGATGATCGCTGTAACAATTCCACGGTTAGCATCAACCAACCCCAAAATCAAGAGCAGGACAAACATTGAGGGTCAAGGTTTTGGTGAGGAATTTGCTCGGACAGACCACCGCAGCCTTCCTTCGTCGTACCCATGTAGCCATACTTGGGTGTCAGCTGGCGCTCGATGAGCCAAGTGCCCATCTTCGAACCAAGCTGAAAGTAACGTTAGTATCAACCTACCCCACACGAATGGGATACGTACCCCGGTCTTCTGGTTCAGCGACTCAACGACCAGCACAAAGGGGCTTGCGCCGATCTTCTTCAGCGTTTGCTCATCGACCAAGTTGAGTGTAGGCTTGTTGATCAAGCCAACATCCAGGCCTTCCTTGCGGCAGCGCAGGACAGCGTCCCACGAGCGGTAGAGCATCTCACCGAAAGACACGACGTATCCAGCCTTGCCCTCGACGATCGTCTCGTCCTTTCCAGGCACAAACTCGTAGCCGTCGCCGAAGAATTTGGTACCGTCCTCCTTGAGGATGTAAGGCACCTTCGACCGCGTGGAGAAGACGAAGCGGAGGCCACGCTCGAAGAAGACGCGTTGGATGACAGCCACCATCTGCAATGGGTCGGCAGGGAAGTAGAGCCACGACTGAACATCAGAGAGACCATTGTCGGCGAAGAAGGAGTTGATACCGAAGTGGCAGGTGTTATCGGCCATCTGTTGAAAAAAGTTAGTTCAAGCTTCAGATCTAGCATCAATAATTCACACACCTCATCAACACCAGAGTGCGAGAAGTGACTAAGAACATTGCAGTTGTTCAAGCGAGCCATGGTGACCTCAGAGATAACCATCTCAAGGAAAGCGGAGAACGTCGAGAAGACACCGAACTTGTTGGCGTCGAAACCGAAACCAGCAGCTGTCGAAAAGTTTCCACGTTCCATGATACCGGATGGCACGAACACCTCGGGGTGCTTTTGGTGGATAACCTTGAGACCAGTGGAACCCTCGAGATCACCTTTTTTGAAGTGAGCCAAGTTCCTAAATTTAATTAATGAACTCACTGTCGATAACCATGACTTTCTCGGCAGCCTCCTCCTTGCTAAGCTTGTCCAGCACCAAGTTGACAGCTTCACCAAATATAACACGGTTTGCGCCAACCTCCTTGGTGGAACCGATGTATAAGTACGGCACGGCCGAAGGCTTAATGTTGTTGAGGATACCCTCCGAAACTGAAGCGGGGTATCCGCGCGCGGTGAGGTATTTGATGGCGGACTTTACGGGGATAACATCGTGTCCGTGAGTGCTACCCTCAATGTCAGCAACACCAGGTGCCATAAGACGCTTGGCGATGACTGGAACCATAATCAAAACTCGAGCTGTGCGGAAAAATCAATGGGCTCACCAGCAGCAGGACCGTCGTAGGTAACAACTGAGGCAATGGCGCCCCACAGGGCGTCAATGTCCTCACCCTGGACAGTGTAGACCTTGAGACCGTGGCCCTCAAGAGTCTTACTGACGTCGTAACCCTTCAGGTACTGGGATGGGTGTCCGGCGATAGTGACGTCATTGTCGTCGATCAACAACTTAACGTTCAAGTTCTGTGCGACAGCCAATCTGGCAGCCTCGGCATCATTACCCTCCTGCTGGGAACCATCGGAACCGAGACAGAAGACAACTTTCTCCTTGTTTGCCATAGCGACACCGTTCACCATGGGCCACATGTGACCGAGACGGCCAGAGGAGAACTTGACACCAGGTGTCAAACCCAGTTCTGGGTGACCGGGCAACTTTGAGTTGGCTTCACGGTAGTGAAGGAGATGCTCAGGGGGAATATGCCCATCGAGAGCAGAGAGGAGGTATTGAGTCGCGACACGGTGACCTTGATATATTATTAGGTCGAGTCCAAAAGGCGCATATATTCATCTACACACCTGCCTCGTCGAAGATGATGGGGAGGTACTTCTCTGATGCCTCGAACAAGCTGAGGAGAATGCACACTTCCGGAATGGTGTCATAAGCTCCACCTGAGACGAATAATGGTAAGCGAAAAGCAAGCTATCTGAAATCAATGCCACAAACCAGTGTGCCCGCTCACTCCCCGAGCAGCACCTGTTGCAGTAAAGAGTACGAGAGCATCACGGAGAAGCTGGATGTTGAATAGCAGCGTCGATTTCTGCTCTGCAGTCAACTGAGGCTTGGAGGGGTCAAGGGTCAATCTTATCGCATCATAAACCCGATTGAGCACATTCCAAATTTAAAGCAACAAGAAAGACAACACAGACTTTCTGTACTTCTTGAGATCAATTGGGAACGCGCTCTCTGTGCCAGGCATTTTGGGAGATCAGCTGCTTCGAAGGTGTGGTTGGATGATAAAACTGATCATTCGATCTTACCAGCTTTATCAAGGTGAGCGTGTGAACTTGCATGTTTACGGGCCGCGCTAATGGCGACCAACTCACGAGACGAAAGGAAACGTTTGAAAGCATTCACAAGCGAAAGCGCACTCAGCTAGTCCCGGAGTGCACCATCACTAGTCCGTTTGCTCACAGCACTGCTTCATTAGTCCCTTCTATGGGAGAACCGCGGTACCGTGAGCGTGTTCACATTTAGATTAGTGTGCATCTTCCCAGTTTCATGAGTATTGGTGAAAGTTCTGTGAGTGTCGTTTCTGCGCTCTTGCGAGTTTCTAGGGAACGAACGAATCCTGACGCTCTGTGTAGAGATACCAGACACGTTCTTCGTATTCGGCCTGGGAGGGCTACTACGTAATTTTCCCCGCGCGCGTTTGTCGGAGGCGACTACTGCGACTACTTTCAAGACACTAATTTTAGTACAGGAACCCGGTGGGGGCGGTGCCCCTGACGAATTCTGGTCGATCTATTATGGCCAAGTGAAACGCCAATTCCAATTGTGCGTCCCGTCCTATCAGCGCTGTCAATGCCAGCACTAACTATGAACTTTGTCAACATCGTTTGCACCCAAAAGGCAACAAGGTGATTGTTTAAACACGCAAACTTATTGTATGCTTATGTCCTTGGTCGCAGAATATTGGTATAGCTACACCTTCCTGCCTGAGAGTACATGAGACGGCCGTATCGAGTTGCCAACCACCTTGGAACCCTCGATATGCAGTATGCATCGCTTGGACTTTGAGTGTTTCGAGTCGATACGCAAGAGTACTGGATCTGACTTGAGCATGGTTGATCTGGCGGTCACATCGACACTGCTGAAGTCAGAATCTCAATATGGTCCCTGACACTTGTGATATCTACTACAAGTACTCATCATACGAGCCGACCTATTAGCCTGTCATCAGCGGACGTACTGAATCTTAGGTTGTCCAGATCGGTCTCACGCTGGATCGCACAAGTATGTCACAGCTCCTCACAGCTCTGACTATAATATTGATATAATTAACAATGAGCCTGACCAGGCCTTGGTTTAGCGGTGCCAAACATGTTCTTCAAGGAGTCAATGCGCCTCAAATGTTGAAGAGATTCAAAGTCTCACGATCGGCAGACAAAGCCAAATTTCAGGCGTCCTATCGCGCGAAAAGATAACAGAAGGCGGACGGGTCTATGTATGAGCAGGCCTGAATCAACCTCATATTGACGTCGAGTGACTCTCGCAGGAGGAAGACGATCGTTGCTTCTTGATAGATCCGAGGAATGTGATGAGCCGATAGTTATGTTCAGTGCCGAGTCCTGGGCTGGATATACTGCAATTTGCAATTGAGGGACGCTCACGAGTTTTGTTTTGGGTTTGGTGCGCATGTGAAGAATTATATTACGTGATGTTGTATTGCTGCATTTGTTCTAGTTCAACGTCACGCTTGTTTCCGTCGGTGTCCAATCAATCACCTTGGTGAACTGAAAGCCTTAGCGGTGAGTTCTCGACTGACAGTACTAGTCAGTGCTAGTCTTGGCAGCAATTGAAATTGTTGGGCTACAGCTTGTTCATCTACGCACTGTCAAAGCTAAGCCTTGTAAGTTATGGTCTTCTTGCGCAACTACCAATCTTCACTCAGTACAAGTCAGTAACAGGAAACGACGCTACCAAATGCAGCTAGTATCTGCATGCTGGTGGTTGGTAACCTTCTCGGGAAATATATGTGGGGCTTTTGAAGCTATGCCAGCTATGCCGCCCATCTCAATGGGGTTTGCTAGCCCAAAGCCGGGATTCACTTAAGTCGGCCATTCACACTACCGTGATATAGACCATTGCACACTCTCCTTTGGGTGAGATACGCTCACTCCTTTGAACGACATATACCCTCTGTTCTATGATGGCCACGACCTTGAAGAGGGAACTCCAGGATATCATTCAGTACCGCAATGCCTACTTTCTTGCGTTCTCAGCGACCACAGGATATTTCTGCTTTGGCTGGGAGATCGGTTTAATAGGCGGCGTGCTCGCATTGCCGTCATTTGAAGAATATTTCGGTTTGCTATCGGAATCAGCCTCTGCACGCGCCAGCTTGAGTGGGAATATCGTTTCGGTCCTGCAAGCAGGTGGATTGTGAGCGCAGTTCAGTTTAACACTTACACAATTAGACTCACACCATTAGCTTTGGGGCGTTATCTTCGAGTTACTTTTCAAGTCGATTTGGGAGGAAGCCTGTCCTACTAGCTTCGGCGGTCATCTACCTCATTGGAAGCATCATCCAGGCAACAGTTGGCATTGGAACTTCCCCAGCTGTTGGATTGAAATTATTGTATTTCTCCCGTTTCTTCGGAGGCGTGGGAGTGGGTTTGATGTCAGCTTTGGTGCCAACGTACGTATCCGAATGTGCTCCGAGAGCCATACGCGGTCGATGCACCGGGAGCATCGAAGTCTCTGTGGGACTGGGAAATATGCTGGCTTGTGGGTGTCACTTCCAGACCTGTAGCATTTTGCCTGACCGATAGTGCATAGTTTGGGTCAACTATAGCGTTTCTCTCAATATCTCACCAGGACCAATGCAGTGGCGGTTACCCTTTATCGCCCAGGTTATACCTGGGGCACTCTTACTATTTTTCATGCTTTTCCAACCTGAATCTCCCCGGTGGCTTGTGGAACGTGGCCGCTACGAGGAAGCAGCTGCAGCCCTCGCATATATTACGAGAAAGGATGAGGATGATGATGCCGTCGTGTTGACTCTCAGCGAGATTCGCGCCGATTTCGTTGGGAAGCACAAACTGCCACTACTCACACAACTCCGCAAGATGGGAGAATCGAAAGTCATAGCTCTGCGCTGTATCATCCCTTCCATCGCTACCTTCTTCCAGCAGTGGTCCGGTACGAACGCAATCAATTATTACGCTCCTCAAATATTTGCCGGCTTCGGTTTCTCGACTACTTCCTCGGCACTATTCGCTACCGGCATATACGGCGTCGTTAAATTCGTCGTCACATGCATAACTCTTGCCTTTGTTATCGAAAGTTGGGGTCGGAAGAGGTCCCTGATTTATGGTGGCCTAGCGCAGGGCTTGATGATGATATGGTTAGGCGGGTACGCTGGTGTTCACCCCAACGGGGTCATTGTGCCAGCAACGTATGTTTCTGTTGTCGCCATATATCTTTTCGGCGTCTTCTTTTGCCTAGGCTGGGGATTCACTCCCCTGGTCCTCGGCTCTGAAGTTGCCCCAGGCCATCTCCGTATGGCCGTCATGTCCATCGCATCTGCAACAACCTGGCTGTTTACCTACGTCATCGCCCAAATCACGCCCATCATGCTCGCCCGCATAACCTATGGAACGTATCTCGTGTTCGGTGTCGCTTCATTAATAATGGCAGCATGGGCGTACATATTCATACCCGAGACGACCGGGTATCCACTGGAAGACATCAAATATCTCTTTGAGAAGGATATCATTGTTCGCTCGCTGGAAGATGCACCTGGGGGCTGGATCTTCCTTGGGAAGCGCCGCGCCGTCTCCGTGGAGGAGCTTAAAGCCATCGATGCACTTCCGACGAATAGTCCTAGGGACATTTCGGAGGAGTGTAAGTCGCGCTCGGAGGAAGAGTCAGCGCAGGGTCATCCTCTTCGGAATCGGATTTCGCAAAAGTGGGAGGATCCTCTTATCATATGAACGCAGCAATTGTGCAAATTAAATGAATTGATGTGTGTATTTCTTGTTTATTGTTACGCATCTATATGATTTGAAGGGCTAGCTTATATATTGGTTATCTAGCATTACGTCTTGACACGATAATTCACAGTAACCATCAATTGAATTTACTTACGATAATGACAACTCTGGTCGTTGAACGTGTTCGATATCCGTAACACTCAAGGATCGCAGGAACAATTTCTTACATCCATGAGCAGCAAAGAATATCGACGATCCCCTTATCTAGACCTCGCTCCATGCTGCGTGCCAATCCATCCAGCGACTATCCATTTGAGACCTAAATCATTTGACTGCGGGGTTGCTGATGGCCACTACATCGCGCAAGCAAGCGAGGCTCCTTTCACCTGTAATACATCCTTGATCGCCGTCCCTCGACACGGTGTTGGATGAAGCCCTAGCCATCAATGGACATATAGGGAACATTACCCCCTAAACAAGCATGAAATTATACACGGTATGTAATATCTAGAAGATGTTGGAAGCCTGGCGAGACTCCAAACGCCTGGCTCCTCCGCTGCAGAAAAGGAATTTTGTGGGGTGCGTTCGGCGTCAGGCCCAGGTTTCCGCTATTGCAAATTTTGAACATCACATAGTAGGTCGAGCGGGGATCCTTGCCCGCTGGCAAACACTCACTCATTCAAAGCCAGGATCATATTAAACTTAGGTCGACTATTCATATCATGACACGAATCCTTCCCTGGCGCTCTTTGACTTTGTATACGAGATTCGCTCACTCCCTCTGTTCTACAATGGCCGTGACCTTGAAGAAGGAACTTGAAGACATTTTTCAGTATAGCAATGCCTACTTTCTTGCGTTTTCAGCGACAACCGGGTCTGTCTGCTTTGGCTGGGATATAACTTTAATGAGTGGTATTCTTGTGTTACCATCATTCCAAAAGTATTTCGGTTTGCTCTCGGAATCGGCTTCTGCACGCGCCAGCTTGAGCGGGAATGTCATTTCGATCCTGCAAGCGGGAGCCTTGTGAGTGCATATTTGAGTTTGAAAATTTATACAGTTAAAGCCATGACATCAGCTGCGGGGCATTATCTTCAAGCTACTTTTCAAGTCGATTTGGGCGCAAGCGTAGCTTGTTAGCTTCCGCGGTCATCTTCCTCGTTGGAAACATTATCCAGTCAACAATCGGAATCGGAATGTCCCCACACGTTGCACTGAAAGTCTTGTACTTCTCCCGTTTCTTCGCTGGCATCGGTCTTGGTTTGTTATCATCTTTGGTGCCAATGTACATATCTGAATGTGCTCCGAGAACCATACGCGGTCGATGCCTTGGCGGCATCCCAGTCGGAATCTCGATTGGAAATATGCTGGCTTGTGGGTGTCGATCGCAGACTTGTGGTATTTTACTGAACGATCATGCATAGATTGGGTCAACTACAGCGTTTCTCGCAATATCTCACCAAGACAAATGCAGTGGCGGTTGCCCGTTATTATCCAACTTATACCTGGAGCACTCTTCCTGTGTTTTATGCTTTTCCAACCCGAGTCTCCCCGTTGGCTTGTGGAACGCGGCCACTACGAGGAAGCAGCTGCGGTTCTCGCATATATCGCGAGAAAGGATCAGGATGACGATGCCGTCGTGCTGACTCTCAATGAGATCCGTGCTGATTTTGTCGGGAGGAACAATCTTTCCCTGCTTACACAAATCCGTAAGATGGGAGAATCGAGAATCATAGCTCTGCGCTGCACCATCTCTTTCATCGCTATCATATTTCAGCAGTGGTCCGGCACGAGCGCGGTCAATTATTACACCCCTCAAATGTTTGCCAGCCTCGGTTTATCTGGTACTTCCCTGACACTACT